>NC_071102.1:30837500-31085000 GCF_024256425.1 Clarias gariepinus
ATTTCGCTCATCCATCTGTCCTCCTTTGGCTTGGCGCCATCGAGTGTGTATCTATCTAATCTATTTTGCCGAAGTGCCGATTGCATCATTATAACCTCCGTGAATGGTAGAGTGTCGCTATGATAAATAGCCTGTGTGGACCGAGTGGACCGGACGAGTCACAGCATCCTCCTCAGTCCTGCTGAATGTTTAATGCTGCTTTCTATCGGCTCTTTATCACATATCGATCAAGAGCTGTCTTTTTCACAAAACGAGTGGTCGTTTTTTTTTTTTTTTGTTCCCCCTGGTTGTATTGCAGCAGCAATGGCTTTTTGTAGGAATGTAGGTAAGAGACATGAAAGTCCTGCCAGAAGTAAAGTGCTCATTATGAAAGATGCGTTATTTACACACGTTATTTTAAAGACAACACTGTTAAGAAGTATAAGTGCATGGACAATATGGATCAAAAGATGAGGAGAAATCATGAGGTGTGATAAAGCAATCACTTTAATGTAACTTATGCTACTTTTAATATCTGCAAAATGCATGCAGTTTTTTTTTTTTGTTTGTTTATCAACCTTTGATGGCAATAGTGGTTTACAGACAATTTAGTTTAAGGAGTTGAGAAGAAATTCATAGACTTTACACCGACGTTGTGTCCGAGTGATGCAGCCTGTGCTGCGCTATTAACAGCGTACTGTGGTTACGGATCTACTGTACAGTAAACCATTAATTTTATATCTGTGCGTCCGTATAAGAGTGTTTGTGTACAACCTCGTGTGCAGTCAGGATCTGAGACGCAGATCAGAAAAGAGTTATAAAACAGATTACAGTACCGGATTTTACATACCGTACCGATCTGATGTACGTCACTGCACAGATAAAAAAAAAAACGGTATAACACACAGTTAAGTTTGCATGCTTCCCCCAGGTTCTCCGGTTTCCTCCCACAGTTCGAAGACATGCAGATTAGGCTAATTTTGGACACCCTGTCCAAAAGTGTCTCAATAGCTAACACGACATACTTGTTAGCTTACTGGATGTTCTCACCTACGAAGACATGGCTACAGGATAATACTCAAGTCTAACTCCGTTTTTATCAGAAGCTCATAAGAATGTTTTTTTGGACACGTGTGTGAATGCGTAAGCTTTGTTTTTTCAATAATGTGGACATTTCTGTTAGAAATTGCGCTTCAACACGTTGCCTTATAGAATGCACTGCATTTATTTGTGGTCATGCTATCTGCTGTCGGCTTAATGGGGACGGACTCCATCTCGAGTCTGGTTCCTCTCAGAGCCTCTTCCACATGTCGACTCAGGCAGTTTTTTTCCTTGCCGCTGTCGCCTCTGGTTTGCTCGTTACTGACAAACTGATTATGTATAATTCTGCATTAATTTACATGTATATATTTGGATTTTTTTATTTCTTTAAAGCTATTTTATTTTTTGCGGCAGTGTTGTTAAAAGCGCTATGCAAATAAAACTGAATAAAATTAAATTGAATGTACAGTTTAACAAATGCTGAGTTTTGAATTTTGTTTATTTGATTTGTGCATGTTATCGTAGTGAAATTATTTCCTCAACTATAATAATAACTGTTGTAAAATCACTGGGTCACCAAGGCAAAGACTAGGTGATTACGTTCACTTGAACTTTGGTCACACTGGTATTTTACATAAGCTGGCTCATTCATTCATTCTATGCATTCATGCATTATTGATTTGTCTACTTTTACTGTATGGTATGAATGTGTGTGCCTGTGCGTGTGTGTGTGCGTGTGTGTGTGTGTGAAAGACATCTTAAAAGAGGCATGTCTCCACCCTCTTTTTTGCCCTCAAGGACTGTCATCAAAGATACACCCCAAAAGTGGGAGGTGTGTGTGTGTGTGTGTGTGTGTGTGTGGTGAAATCAAATCAGTGCTCCAGCATGATGAGAAGGTTGCATGTGTGTTAATTTATAAGTCAGATACTCTCCGTACTCTGGCGTTCTTCTGGGACGCCCCCTGTGGGACTGTTTGTGTTGCATTTTAGTTAAACACACCTGGTGCATCAGTGCGACTGTCTAATGTGTAGTCGTTCTAACTAAAGATCAAAAGATTGCTGACTAAAACGACTTAATCTTTCCCTATCACATGAGTCTGACCTGCAACAGGGCTGGAGTATGTAATACTGACCGACGCTTTGCTGTGGACAGCACTGTCCTGTTTTTGCGCAATGTCACAGCGCTGTCGTTTCATTCGGGACTCTGGATATCGTCATAATATGTAATGGAGCAGCTGCTGATCTGTGCCGTTTGAAGGACGCCGTCTCTCCACTTCCTCCCGTTTCCTGTGACTGGATTGGCGCAGAGCGTCTGGCCTCGGATGCCTGACCTTGTCAGAACTCTGGTGGTTCAGCACTTCTGTTTGGTCGAGGATCTCGGGGGAATTGATTCCTACTGATCCGGTAGAGCTTCCTGCACTACAGAGAGCGAGCGAGAGAGAGAGAGAGACAGAGAGGAAGAGATGTATAGCACAGAGGATGTTGTACTTTATAGAGCAGTTCAGTGCAGCTTAATGCTCATAGTTCATTTGGCTAACTGTGCCTCTCTGAGCTCTGACATTTAAGCTCTGACAACTGTCACATGCTCTGAATTTTATAACAAATTCACACTGAATGGGAGCACTTCACTTCTGTAGAGCACTTAAACGTTAATCGCTGAAAAGATAAAACATTAAAAATGACATTAACTTTATTACAGTCATGAAAGTGTTGAGGATTTATTTCGATTCAGATATTTGAAAAGTTGCTCCAGAGTGAACGACTTGGTATCAAGGTCATTGATGATAGATAGGTCATATCTGTGAAGTAAAGCCCAGAAGTCAGAAAGATTCCCAATGACTCAGTAGCGTGTCTTCCAAGCATAAGCACCTTTTACACAAAACTCGCACTATATATACAGAAGCCATGCATGAACTCGGCACTAAGCTGCCTCAGTTTTTGCCTTTAAACATCACACAGCTTTCCGCTATCATGACGCATACCGTTGCTTTTTGAGCAACAAGGGTAGATGAACTGAGTGTTAAGGTGTGAGCCCTGCGCATTTGTATAAATTACCAAACGCAGCAATCTCCTCACAGCTCACTAACTCCGTGGTCCACTGCAATTTTTCATTAATTAGGCGCTTACCTGAAGAGAACTAAAATTTCGAAAGAAATTTAGAAAAACTTAAATTTTTGCAAGAAATTTGCCTCGGCATCTGGCACATTTTTAGCATGCAAGCAAATCCAAGGTTTTTTGCATTTTGCAAGGTTTTTTTTTTTTTTTTTTTTTTTTTTAAAGCACCATGGGTCTCAAGGATGTTATCAAGCTCGTCAGCAAAAAGAAATGGTAGCCACTCTTCGTTTCGTTTTTAAAGTAGCCGGTGCCTAAAGTAATCATAAATTAGGGTTAAATGAGGTTTTGATGTATATTTATTTTTTATTTTACTTCATTTACAGGCTTTTTAAAAATCTTTTGATTATTTTTATAAGCAAAAATCTAATTATTGTGTTGGAAAGTGGTAGTAATTTTTGGGTGGCTGAAACGGATTGTCTGCATTAACGCTATTTCCCCTGGGAAAATGTGTTTCGCAATTCCGCCTTAAGAACTCGTCCCCTGAACAGATTAAATTTGTATGCATATCGGTCTGTCTCTGATCAATCTCAATCTTAATTGATCCTTCAGTTAATGATTCTTGATGCACTGCAGCTTTAAAACTAATTAGGTTGGTGTGTATGTATGATCTTCTTCATATATAAGCCATCAGTGTGTTTGCTGTTAACTGTTTTACATGTGTTAAAACGTCATAGCCCTGTTCCACATGTCCCATCTCACCCCGTCACTTCTTCTGCTCCCGTATCAAAGAGGAGTCATTATCGCCCCCCGATTCCGCCTCTGTTGTTTTCCGATATTGTGTCATATCAGCACTTTAAAGGACCATCTACACATCTTGTCTCAGCTCTCTGGCATTCAGTTTGCAAATCCCGGGTGGCTTATGATTTGGTAGGCTGAGGTGTATCTACAGACACACAGGAGCCCTCGGTATCAGAGCTCAGTCCTGCGGCATCTCCACTGATCCACATGGTGTTCTTATGCAGCAGCGCTAGTCTGGGTGGGAGGCGGGGAATTCCTGTGTCTCAGTATTCCCAGTGCTCATTCTGTGATAGGGGGTGAGAGGGTGAGTGGACAAGGGCAAATGAAGGGAAAGCGAGGGGGAAAAAAAAAAGCAGTCTGGGCCGATGAAAGGCTGATGAAATCACTGACAGTGTGCTGCATGCGTGCGCTCGCTCTTCCTCTGCACTCCTGTGTCCGCCTGTGTAATTACTCAGCTCCGTAATTGCCGGGTTGAGCGCACTCTTACAAAGTAGGAGACTGTCTTCAGCAACAAAGCCTCTCGCTGTCTGCGAATGCAAAAGGAGAATCAATCATGGTTGCCAAAATTGCACCGAACTATTCATCTCTAGCTCTTTCAGGCGAGCAGCATGCCGCTGAACAGTAGTGAGGGATCTAATGAGTGCCGTACGGTCCTGACTTTTTCAACGACACTGTGCTGCTCATAGAGCAAGCGCTTGTTTGAGGTGAAACCTGGTTTATTTGATGTAAAAAGAAAAACAATTAAGGGATTTTTTTTTTTACCTTTGATTACATGTACTGAACAATGCCAGTCGTTTAGACATAACAGTTACAGTAAGGCACAACACTTGTGATTGAAACCAATGATCCAGTTTAAAACTCTTCAGGATCATTTTAGACACACAGTTGCTGAAGGTCAAGCTTTTATTTAGTTTGTTCTGATGATCAGAACCATCAATTCTCCCTAGAAGTGTTGATTTAAATGAATGCTGTAGGAATTGAATCGGTTCATAATGAATTGGGTTTCGATTCGATTCAGAAGCATTTTATGTTTTATAATTCAGTTAGACTCAATGCACTAAACAGCAGTTCAGTTTAGAGATTCAGGCTTCTTTGAGAATTATTTAAATGCATTCTGGAAAGCATAGCAAGCCTTACTGATAGCAGAATTCATGAATCCGTAATTAGCCTGTATCTGCTATTGAACGGTCACATGCTGTATAGAGTCTGTGGTCTTTATGTATGTAAAAGAGATTTCTTTTTTTTTTATTAAGGATTTTGGAAGGAAATCTAATCTGTCCATTAGAAAAATAATTATAATGACACAATTTGCATTTCATTTGCCCAATCCTTCACCCCACCCCACCCAAAATTTATTTTGCTATTCATTTAATATTTAAAACAGCTACAATAACAGCCTGGCTCGAATAGTTTCATGCTGATGAAATGATCATCTCCAGACTCCCAGACAATTTTCCTGAAGCCGATTTGTTCGGGTTCCAGATCAAGCATTAGTTTTGGCTTTAAAACCAGCGTTTTTCTTTTTTTTTTTTTTTTTTTGGAAACGGGCTAAATGACAGGCACACAGAATATCAACGCGATTAGCTCACGGACATACGTTTTGCATGGCGTATTGTGAAAACGCAACGTAGGAAATGTTCAAATAAACATCATGTCGATCGCCAGGGATCGAAAAAAGGCCCCGAGAAATTTGTCCTGGTTAATCCTGTTATAGTTGGGCTGAACATGTTAAGCAGCATACCTAAGAGACACATCAGAGAGAAATGTCTGAAGGTCACAGAACAGTACGGCTCAAACCGGATCGTTTATACCGAAAGATATAAAAGAAGCTGTGGACACGGGGAACGCTGCTGCTGACTGTATGTTGGGTTTAAAATGCCACTTGCTGTGCTTATCTAAAATTTCACACCGCTCCCTTTGAGAGAGCAGATGGGTGAATGTGTTTGAGCCAGAAATAGGTTCAAGTTGATTGATTAAAACCAGGCGTTCACTCATCTTGGCCTTGTTAATTCATATGAAGGGATTTATAAGAATAGTTTTTTATATATATCTAAAACTTTTATAAACTAATTTATCATGTACAATCTTTACTTTTAGAAGAACTGTATTTGGACAACATGATTGTTGATTTGATTTAATAGCACTATTACTATTCGAGTTGTTTTAAGAAGCTATTTTTATGTTTTTGGATCAATTAAATGACATTAACGAATTAAATTAAAAGGCACGGTGGCTTAGTGGTTAGCTTAGCGTGTTCGATTCCCATCTCGGACGGCGTGTGCATGGAGTTTGCATGTTCTTCCCGAGTTTCCATGCTTGGTGGGTTTCCTCCAGGTATAAAAACATGCAGATGAGGCTAATGTAAGTGTGTGTATGAGTGTGCCCTTTAATGGATTGATACCCCGTCTCATACCCTAAATCTCCTGGGATAGACCCCAGGACACACGTGACCATGTATACAGGATAAATCGGTATAAACGATAATGAATTTAATTGCACTGATCAAGTCCTAAACTCATTTTAGGCCTTTGGTGCATTGTCAGTGTAAGCAGAAATAATACAGTACATGGCTGATATTTGATCACAAACCAAATGTTTTCAGGTGCATAAAAAAAGAAGAGGCGGGGCACTTGTAGTCAGGAATGGGACAAAGCAATTGCATAAAATCTATACAGTGTATCCCACAAAATAATTATGATCCTACTCCTGATAATAGTTCACTTGTCAATCTCGATGGCTTTTCATACATCATACAGTATGTTTTCATATGAATACAGGATAACTGGGTGCCAGATGCCATAAACACACATGACTAGCACCCAGGTGCGCTCGCAAGAAGATTTTCCTTTTTCCCCCCTTCTGTTTAACACTTGCAGTTTGGAAGCGCTGCATCCCTCCTGGCACGACGTCACTGCACTTGTTTTCTCTTTCACATCTGTTTGACTTGCTCCCGGAGGATTACCCGTTAGTCTTGCCGCATGTGCTGAGTCGTTTAAAGATTTGTCAGCTAAACACTTTGCTGGTTTTGAGTATCTGCAGGATAAACGCGTGATGTTATTGGCCACAGATCATCAGACAGACTGCGGTTTTCTTCTCTGTTCCGTTATTTTTCTTTTTTCTTTCTCTGGAGTCAGTGCTGAGCCTGAACACCCTGACAAAGACATGCTTGTGTATTCACCCAGCTCAGCTAAACATCCAAGCCATATCTACAGTGTGGTCCTGGATGGAGGCAAATAATAAAGAGAATGAGTGAGAATATAAGAGGGGTCTCATGCTGACAGATTGTGAGGCAGGTGTTTGGGCTTCAGCCTGTGTGACAGATTTCTGGGAGGCACACACGAGGGCGGGGTGTTGATCTGACCCCGAGTCAGCGTCCTCGTTTTCACCAATTGATGTATTTGCCAGACTGGGATCCAGAGGTCAGGGTTCAAACCCCGAGACGGGTGATCAGTCTATTAAATATCACGCTTTGTCCGTGCAGCAGGAGACTGCAGCACACGCCAAGGCGGAATGGAAGTTTATTAAGGACAGCCATACTGAGGGTCACAGACCTTCAGGACATAATAGCTAGGGTGATCCTGGACAGCCAGTCAGCGCACATGGTAGCTTATACACCTCCATTCATGTGATTTAATCAGCTGAGTTGATGTATTGATTACCTGGTGTCCTATGTGAGAGAGATTTTGTTAATCATAACTCCTTTACAGGCTTAGGACCATTAAAGCTCTCAAAGTTGTGAGCGTAGGGAGAGATGTTAAATAAGCTGTACCACAGGATTTGTTCATGGAATTTCATAGTAAATTTTGTATGACGTCCTCAATGCACACATTAGTATCTTAGCTTCCGTGTTTGCAACTTGCATAAGAAATGAATGGTTGCTTTATTGCATCCAGGGTGAATGTGAGGTTGAGCTCGAACATGACCCTGCCTTCCATTAAGCCTCCATATCGGACCTCATATAAAAGTCCGAGAGACGGTCTGCTCCATAAATAATTGAGGCACCATAATGCAAGTTCAGCCCCATTAATGTGGTGGAGTAGTGCTCTCTGTGTGATGGATAGCAGGTTTTAGGAAATAATTCTGATGGTCTCATCTGTTTAAAAAAAAAAAAAAAAAAAAAAAAGTGTCAAGACGTGTCATACACTCAGCAACTCCTGTTTTATAGCCTGCAACACGACACCATTGTTATTCTGCGCCCTTTATGATCTGGAAATGAAATCTAGAAACCTAAAAGCTCAGTTATTTTTGTTCCCTGAGACGGAACCCAGTAAAGATCCTATGTAGAACGATACCACATTGTTTTTTTTTTTCCTTTCAGAGCAGGGTTCAAATGAAAGCATTTGGAAAACCAAGAAGCAACTAGATTTGCATTTATCTAAAGAAAATACACAGCGGTTACGAGAACCAGGAAATAATTAAGGGGTGGATGGGTGGATAGAAGAATGGAGGAGGTGGATGGAGGGAAGAAGGAAAGGAAGGATGGCTGGGGGGAGGAAGGAAGGAAGGATTGAAGAAGGAAAAACAAAAGAAGGAAAAACAAATTTGAAAAATAAAAATAGGGGAAGGAAATGAGGGAGAAAGAAATGAGGTACCAGTTGGGGAGATGTACAGTAAGAAATGGTGGACAAAAAATATGAAGAGAGAACAAATGAGAGAAGGTGATAGTGGTACTGATACTGAGGAAGAGTAAGAAACAAAAAGGAAGGAACAGTATAGAGGAGAGGAAGAATACGAGACAGAAATGAGAAAAGAAGAAAGAATGAACAAAACCCTAATTTTGTGAGAGATAGAGTAGAAATCGTTGCACTTGGCATTGAGTTCATGTACTTTTAACGTATTTTATGGCTGGAGTTCAGCAGCTGCCTTGACTTCCTTTATCAGTGTGCGTACAACATTAACCCTGATATACTGTATGTTCAACTATCTATCCCAATATGCTGCTTGGGAATCCCAGAGTATTCCTTTAACGTGCTGCTATCCCTTTTTTTTTTTTTTTCATCACACACTCTAACACACACTTTAACATTTCACTGTGTTTTTCTGTGTTTAAGGATGTAAACGCTTATTTACTGCCGGGGATAAGCAAACGGTTAAGCGTTGTTTATTACACTGGAAGAGGAATGACCCAGTTCTTTAATAGATGCTGTGATCATGTGACACTCTGAGACCTGGGTCTGAGACGAGAGCTCCGTGTTTATGGAAGATTTCCTTTTCCGTCTGATCCGTCATCATAATGTCTGATTATGTTCAGAAATCCAACAATTGGGATAAAACAAATAAAGTTACCTATACAAGCCTGTTACATTGAAACAGATAAAAGAACACACTTGTACTTTTTATTTGCATGACATCAGTGAGATGGCTTAATGGATGTGTTTGAAGGTTCTACTGCCTCTCATGTCTATCCAACACACACACACACTACTACTCTTACACACGTCTCGATCTTTTATATCTTTTAGAGTAAGCGCTGTTATTATGTCATTCATCGCTTATGGCTTTTAGTTTGCAGCTGATTGTTACTGTTTTTTTTGTGCAAGCTGAATTTTGTGCATAAGCTTTTTAAACTCGCCTCCTGTCCATGTAGCTCAGGAACGTTTTAGAAAGAAGCCTGCATTGCTCAACCACATAAGACTTTAAGTGGCATTCATACTCATCCATTCATTTGACCTGATGCCTGTGCAGCATCGTTAATTAATCACAGCCTGCTCATGCTGTATACGGTACATTTATTTACTGTTTATTTTGTGTCTTTTATTTTTATAATGGCATAACTAATAAGGGGAATTAGTGGAATGAGTGTGTCCCAGATTTGTGTGAGGACAGGCAGGGAGTGCTGTGTGTCCAGGCCCGTCTGTCTCCAGGCTTCCCCTGACGGATTAAGGCTGACCCACAAAACCACATGCTACCAAAAGTCTGTGCCAAATGGGCTAAAATGACTGTTTCACTGACACTCTCTCTCTCTTTCTCTCTCTACAGATATTTCAAGAATTTCCTATTACACAGGTGAGTGGCTCAGTTTCCCCTTAAACCCCTTTTACAACAGAGTTATCCCAGTGATGTATCCTATTAGTCATATTATCCATGCATGCAATACACTGCTGAAAATCCGGATTGAGGAGTACAGCGTCCCCTTTTCTACTGTGCTCGTCCTCTACTGCTGGGACCCAAGGACGCAGTTTTCATCGCCAAGTAAAAAATGCACGACAAAGTAAAATCTCAAAACTGCGTTCACATTACCAGCCTGAAATGACTCAATTCTGGCGTTTTTTTCCCCACCCTTATGTGCACTGATCTGTTTTTTTTTAAGCTGAATGAACGCACACATGTTTTTTAGATCAAATCCACGTACTTCTGTATGTGGTCCTTGATCAGATACATATCCGCCACATGGTCATGTGATGGACAGATTGGGATCCATGCAACTTTTATGCCTTTTGACTTTTTGGAGCGCTCACGGACATCAGTCAGCACCAGTAGCACTGGGATTTCACAGCAGCCCTAGCAATAGATGCTAAAACATCTAAAGTGAAGCATCTGTCTTTTCTCTGTACTCTGGACGTCAATAAATACAGCCGGCTACCTGCTGTCCTCCAGAGCAAAATCCCATGCATATTTTTTTTGCATGGGATTTCTAAAATGAATTGAAAAAAATGACCTTGTGACATGTATTTTAACCCAAAAATTTATCAACACGCACATACAGTACATGCCATTTCAAAGGACAGATGAATCCTCATTAGAGTCAAATAATTGTTACCTGTACGTGACCCGCCATGATGTGCAAATCCGATCTGACAAAAAAATAAATAAATCAGCATTGAGTGATGTGACCTGTAATGTGACTATAGCTCAAGTTGAAAACAAGCATGCATTTGGATGCAAAGCATAAGATGTTTGGTGGAAGATATTTTTGGTGCTCTTGTCCCTGTGCACAGAAGGCAGTGGTACTTTGGAGTGTAACAGCATTAATATTTCATGTGTTTTCCGCAGGGGTGTTTGAGGAGGAAGAGTGTCTGAGTGGCATTTTCCTCCCATACCTGATTTATTATGCCGTGTATGATCGTGTATGATGTGCAATACAGCAGGACTTGAACTTGGACTTGGGGGATTTTCCTCAGCGCTACACTGTCAGTCATACGAGTGGCATCGACAGGCTCCTAGAGGGAACTTTGTCGGGATTTTTTATGTTTTAAACAGAAATGAGAAATGCGAATCTGTACTGAGAATACACAACCGGATACCACAGTGGGCAAAAAAAAAAAAAACGTTTGAAATTGCTTGGCCAGGTCTGAGCCTCGTGACAGCAGAGGGGAAAGTTTTATCCAGTCAGCGATAAGTCATAACAGGCACGCTGTATATTTACATGTGTGTGGGGAACAGATAACATGCAGGAAAAATGATTTTGTAAAGGTCCCTCGGTCGAGATGATGTTGCTTATCTGGATGTTAGATGATCATCAAATGGTTCACCATGCAATTTTTTCCAAAAATCAGGGCTGAAGCGCTAATGGGCAAACTGTTCAACCTCCATTTAACCTCATGCCACCTAAACAGCCAAAAAGGGAAACACAACAGGGTTTTTTTCCCTCTTAAATATTGGTTTGCAGCCGGAAGAGTTCAGTTATAGAACACAAAAAGAAGAATCCAAAAGGACTTTCAGACAGGAAATTGCTCATACCGAGTAAAAGTTAAATGTGAGGACAGTAGCGGTGCAACGATGAATCAGCATTATTGACTAAAATCGATAATTGAATTGGTTATTTAAAGACGTTTATTTGTTTTTGATGTTTATGATTCGGATCGTTCATGACATCAACGCACTTGATTCCCGCATGAACTGTGAACGTTCTAGTGTGTAGCTGTTAAGCCTATTAGAGTGAAATGAGTAATAGTAAAAACACCTTACGAGCAATAAAACTCCCAGGTGTGTAAACATTTCATTCTTAACTTAAGTAAAACAGACGCTAGGTTTAGAGGGAAAGACTCTGGCGTTGTGAAAGGATTCACACCTAAAGAAAATGTAGATAGTTACTGACGGCATGTTGCTGTAAGTCGTGAGCTTTTTTGCTCACAGCAGCACACCTAATTAGCCTGGATAATTTTGCCATATTTGCCTCAGGTGTGTATGCTTTCCCCCACTTACCTCACTCTCCAGCCCTTCACACTTCACTTCACTTCACGTGACCCCGCCATTCGCCACAGACTTTAAGGTGCGTCCCAGTCGGCCTGAAGTACCCTGCGAAGTATACGTCGCTGGGTGTTCAGCCTTGTTAAGTGTGTTTCCAAACAGGGAGCGAAAATTTTCAGTTCAAAGGGAACTGCGAACGGTGTAGGGATCAGGGCTGCTTCACTTCACCGGGAAAAGGGAATGAAAATTTTCCCATAAGTCATTGCGTCTCAAAAAAATGGATTCATGTATTTATTATCATCACTATCGAGTACGACATCATATTAAAATAACAAAAATTTTAATGTTAATTTAATCAAGAAATCCTTAGTATTATATAGTAGACTTGTAATCTGGAAAAAAATGAATAAATCTCTGTACATTTTTAATCAATTATTACTATTAATAATTTTGTGTTTACAAGTTATAGACTGTTTATAATGGTATCAGTATTTGTTTCAATAAATAATTTTATAATTTAATGTCTGTAGTGTGAAATTTTCCACAGCAGCACCAACAGGTATCGGAGGTGCGTATGTTACCATGGTAACGCACAGAGGAAGTGTTGTCTGCGCTGGTGATGTCACAGTGTGTTCCGAATGACGGAGTTTTTTCAAGGGAAGTTGCAAACTGAGCAGGGATTAGGGAGCACCCTGTGAAGTACACTTCGGAATGAAACGCAGCTTTTATCTCTTAAACATTTCAACTTAGCTCCCATAATAACCATCTTCCATATTTAAGCTTTAATAAATAGACATATTTTACTGCCGATATTTTGTTTTTCCTTAGTTTTAGATTTTGTTTCATTAGAAAAGTTTATTAAAAGACATTTTTACTGATGGTTTAATCTTTAGTATCTTGATTGTTAGTTACCGCATGCACAGCACAACCTTAAGCTAAATTTAAATTTGTTTTTGGCCCGGTTACTATTTTTTAAAGTTTAAGAATAGATTGATGTACAAACTTTCCTCTTGTTAACGACATCAATCCCCATTCCTCACTGTAAAAGTTTTTTTTCTTTTTTTTCCCCCTTGACATTTTTTAAAGAAAACTACAGTCAGTCTCAGCACTTTGATGTCTAGGTGTTCTTTCAGTTTTAACTTTCAAAAGAGGATGGTGTGTTTTAAGGTTCCTGGTGTATTGGTTGTGTGACAAGCTGCATCTTTGTCCTATTTGCTGGTGAAAGAATGACTGTTTAGATTTTCTAAGTAAGTTACAACAGAGGTTAACTTGTTTCGTGCACGTTTCACAGCTTTAAACATAACTAAATATATGTGTTGGCAAATTGCTGAGGTATAATAGAAATAAAACATTTTGATGCATACTATTGCAAAATACTGCTCTCTGAAGTAATACAAGCAATTCACACCACAGAGTCTTTGATATAACCTTTTTTAACGTCTTTCCATCATCTTGTGTGCGTGCTTGTGTTGTGGCATTTTGTAAAGAGGATTAGGATGCCTGTGAAGAACTTTCTATTTCTTTATTCCCTCTTTCCTCTTCCCTTTGCAGCGGGTAATGAAGTAGAGTTACTCCTGATACAGAGCTCATAGCCTGCTGTAATCATGTAGTTGTCATCCTTAATAAAGCGCTCTGTTTTTTTGCGCTATAGAGTCAGTACACAGCTGAGCAATTAGTCTTCCCGGTGTTACCAAGGACACTTGTATAAAAGTGCTCGTCCTGTTCACTGCTTTATGCCTTATATTCAGCTTCAAGCTTTATTGTGTGTATTTGAATTGCACTTGTCATTTGTGTCATACTGCCAGTGTACACCAGGACTCATACTTTTGCTCAAGTTAGTGTGCACAGAGCAGCACTCGGGGTCTGATTTTCTTGTAGATGTTGGAGTTTAGTGTACTGAACAGGTGCTGCTTCAGGAGAGGTTCTGCATACTAATCTTGCTACAGCACACTTGATAAAAAATCAGGAAATGAGTACAGATCAGTTATGCATAGTAGTATTGATGCATCACACCCGAGACAATCAGGATCGGTTCTGTACACAAAATGGATGAATGCTGATCTGGGTTCAGTTCTTTATACTATTTATACTATGCAAACTGACCTGAGATCAGAGTTTATTATTAGGTTCTAAATAAAAGGCAGGGCTATAATAGCAGGTAGAACTGATCTTTGATCAGCATTTCATCATAAATTTCCAAACATTATTAAATATACACTAAAGGCTAATTTCTTCTTATGTTGAGATTTGCCCTAATCAGTATTCAGAACTGATCCTGAATCAGCCATTCATGTCCTGTGCTTCATATTTGTGCGCCGACATTATCAGTATGCAGAGCTGATCTTGGATCAAAGTTAATTTTTAATAATCTATTATCAAGTACATGCTAGAGCTTGTAGCTGTCCAAAAAAAAACTATTGTGTGAGCTTCATGAGTATAACGCCTGCTAATATATTTGTTTTATATCATATTATCCAAGATGCTTTAATGTGGTGCATTAAGGAGTGGCATCTGGGCTTATCAGGGCATTTACTGTTTATCTCCACTTTTTCAGACTGTGAAAGATAAATGATAATTAATCCACGTTAAGGATTAGGGACATTTGCATGTTGAGATCCTTGTGAAAAAAACATTAAACATAGTGGAGTGAATGCTTTACGCTGTAGTAAAATTGACTTGCAGCTGTCAGAAAGGAAGAGGATGAGAAGAACAAAGAGCAAGGGGAAGTGAAAGAGCAGGTTCGAAGTGCTAAAGGAAGCGACTCGGCTCATCTGCTTGGTTTCCGGTCTGCCAAAGGAATCCATGGACACCAGTTTATACCCTGATTATAATTTGACATTGTCCATTTGCAGGCCCTTCCTGTAGATTTACTTGTTATCCACTCTAATGCTATAAGCCACATGTCCCTTCTTTCTCTTCTCCATCTTTGTTTGGACAATATATGGCCGGAATTTGAATAGTACTTGACATCCCTTGGGTTTTCTGTCACAATAGGGACATTGACAGTCCGCTTTCTTAATGAGGCAGCTCCAGCTGTGGCAATAACACCTTCTGCTTGCAGATTTATTTGTTGATTTTTTTTCTTTTCTTGCAGCATATTTCAGCACTGACAATCTGCTGTGTGTTCAGCGTCAGCTCCGGTGATGGAAATATGACCATTGTGGTGCGAGGCCTTTGTTTGCATGTGCATGCTGCGTGAAGAAGGCAGTGGGCCGGACATAAGGGGTTTGTATATGGATGGGGAGACCACCACTCCTGTCTTAACCCTTTTCCTCTTTTGTGTTGAGCCTTTGTTTGAGAGATCTGTACCCCACTGTTAATGTGAATGACTGCTTTGGGGAAGGCCCTTCGACTTCCTCTTCCTCCTCCTGCTGTCCTGGAGCTGAAATGCAGTACTCTCTGGTGTGAAAACCCAAAGCGTCTCATTAGAACGGGCTTTTTTGTGTGATAGACTTTAATTTAGAGGCTACTTCATCCCAGCTGTAGTTGTGTTTCAGTATTTATGTTCCTTTAATTTAAAAGCTTTCTGGAGAATAAGGTGGTATTGCAAAAAGAAAGATGGTTTGCCTTTTGGTGGTTCGAGTTTTCTCTAGTCTGAGACACGGATGTTAATGTGTGGTGACAGAAGGTCTGAGCAGATTCCAGACTGAAATGTAGCCAGTCTGGTATTTCCATCGCGTCGGAGGAATAGTCGTATCAGTCTCTGAACGACTTGGCTGAATGCTATCTCTGCTTTCCAGGAATGCTGGACTGAAACGCACTCCTGGCTTCTCTGTGCTTCTCTTGAATGGGCGTCAAACACAGGGAGATCCCCTGCTGATAAAGCACTGAGATCGGCTTTATACTAAATTCCACCCCTCGGTGTCCATCTTTAAACCCCCCACCCCCCAATCTCTGGACCTCTAACGCTGGACTTCTGATCCTAATCATCTCACTCATTATATATGTACTAGAGTTGTTACATTTCTTCTGTTAACGGTCACACTTTGGGAATTTCATTTCAGTTTATTTTTTAGCATTTTATCGTACAGGGCAAACATTTTAACAGCTGGGAAATGGGAAATGGGACAAACGAGACACAATTTTTAGCTTAAAAAGTAAAAACCTTTTGCGGCAAAATATTTGAGCCTGCTCAGGATGTCACTGTATGTGTTTTTTTTTTATTTTATTTTTTTACATTTCTCAGTTGTGTTTTTGTGTAATAATGCCCGAATAAAGTGTATTTGTGTTTTAATCATTAGGTTATCAGAATTCGTGACTTACCATGAAGTTTTTTCAAACTGATATTAAAGCTAAACATTTCACATCATGTCTTATTGGGGATGCTTGTGTGTGTGACAAATTAAATGTGAATTTGAAAATTGTATTTAGGAAAGCTTAAAGGTAGCTTTGTAATAATAAGTTTTTTAGGTCCTGAGTGCCCTTTTTATTTCATTTTAAATGAACGTGCACTTTTTCAGTGTACAAAAGTTATTTTTAAGTCATTTAAAAGTGGTCCTGTGCTCCAAATTTTAAATTCTTTTTCTCCCCCCTTCCATGCGACTCCCAATACTACAAAGGTTTGCACTATTTACTTTTTAAGTTCCAATCGGTTGCCATTATCTCTATAAAATCCTTAAAATACCTTAATAACTGCAAATCAATCATTGCTAAATAAGATCGATCGGACGCTGATCAGTATCGATCGATAATCATTTAATTTTTTTTACAGATCTGTTGTCTCTCAACTTGCCGATCACATAAACCGATACTATTGTGATGATGCAAATCCATGAGTCGACAGACACATCAACATTCAATCTGGGAATATCACCAAGTCTCTTTAAAGGCGTCCGATTTGCAATATGCAAAGTAAATGTCTGACAAAAGCAGCAAATCTCATTCGCCGGCTAAGAAAAAAAACCACATAGTTTAAAGTGGCATTTTAGAAAAGCATTTCGGCCTGTATGAGAGCGTTTCGATGCTTGTTAAAGAATGGGAAATGTTTGCTCTTTAATCGAGAACAGGCTATTCTATTGGTTTCAGTTTTATTATAATCTGCATGAAATATCAAGAGAATGGTATATGTTGCCTTCCAATAAATAAAAGTTAAATAAATAAATTCTTGATGATTTTAAAAAAAAAATCTTAATTGTTGTAGTCATACACAGTGGTTTAGAATGGCAGTAAATAAATAAATACATCTGCAGAGTAAAGAGAACACTTTAATAGGCAGATCCCGATAACCCACACACACCTGTGATTCAGTATCATTATATGTATCAGCATTCTAATTTTAGTGATCGGACCCTAAATCCCTGATTGAACCTATTGCTTATGGTTGTGAGAATTCAATTCAGTTTTAGATAATATAATATAGAAATATTGGTGTGGGCTTTTTGCATCTTATTGCACCAGGCTACAGACACACGCCTCTGTTCAGGGTTAAGGACAGAGGTGTGTCTACATCAGTGCTGGTAAATGATTGATTGTGCTTCAGGGCACTAGGGTGAGTCCACAGCATTATGTCAGCATCTGCACCCTTCACAGCCTTTGTGAACTAATCCGAGGAAGCAGAGGAGTGTTTATTGGGCACGATGCCATACTGGTCAGAGAAGGCAGATGCAGGGCCGCGAACAGGGTCAGGCCTGATTTGCGGCCTGGTTTGCTTCGGTAAACAGCCATGGGACGGACTGAATGGGAAATGAGAGGAAGATTTGCATATTAATGAGCTTCGGTTGAGCTCCTCTGACCCCTCCTTTTCTCTCACTCTCTCTCTTCTCTTCTCGCTGCAGTTGCCACAGAGAAGCTGTGGAATACTCACAGGCTTGGGTCTATATC
This sequence comes from Clarias gariepinus, assembly GCF_024256425.1. Classification (NCBI taxonomy): domain Eukaryota; kingdom Metazoa; phylum Chordata; class Actinopteri; order Siluriformes; family Clariidae; genus Clarias; species Clarias gariepinus. Next base: position 30,855,323 of record NC_071102.1, read on the forward strand.
TCCCCATTTCTCTCTCTTTCACCAGATGCTGCTCAACGTATCCTCTCGCTCTTTCCTCTGGCCGCGTTGTTCTTTTCTCGTCTCTGTGATTTAAGACCGCGTCCTTTAAGCCGACTTTTAACTAAGCTGGCTGTGGCCTTATTCCTTGGTCGAGGGTCAGTTCTCAGGCTTGGACTCTGGCAGCCAGGTTGGCATTAGTATCCAGTGGCAGACCGAATTGGATCGGATCATCGGCTACACCCAGGACCGGAATCTTGCTGTTATTTCCTTGCTGGATTTGTATTCTCGACAGGACCATGAGCATCTGTCGTGCGTAACTAGAGCGGGGGATCGCCAGAGCCGGGGCCTAGGGTCCTATGCTGGTGTATGAAAACAGCGGCTGCTGGACGGCCGCTCGCATGCGGGTAGAGATGAACCACTGCATTCCCTTCCCGATGTGCCTGGCTGGAGGTAGTCGTCTTTCCGCCTGTTCATGTACTATATATTGACCTTTGTTTTCTTCTGTCTAAATCTTTAGCTCTTCCTCTTCAGCTCTGCAGTAGTGTAGTGTTTGATTGACACACAAGTTGTAGCCTCTTATTGTAGCCGTTAATTATTATCTTGGAGCTATGTGTTATATTTATTACATGCAAATGTGCGTAAAAAAAATCTAATGGTTAAAGTCGAGGATTTAGTCATGACTGTCTGGCGTGTGTATAGTTAACCTGTTGCTCATCTGAATAGTTCGCTGGAAATTAGACATGAGGTGACCCATCAGCTCCTGGGCCACCAGGAGATGGTTTGACATTTTTGTCCAAAAATCTGTCAATATATTAAATAAACAAATTTTGAGGTCTAGTAATTAAATTCAGTGCCAAAACAAATATTGGTCTTAATTAAGACTTGCCCTTTACGCAGTCAGATTTGTTGTTCACACATTTCTCGTTCCAAGCCTTGGGTATCATCTGCAGCAGAGATTTATCAAGCTGCACATTTATTCATATTTAATTTTTTGCTTTCTGATCTAATTAATTATAATCGGCTGTGATATGATTGAACCTGGCTGACATTGTTATCAGCTTTCGTTTTTATTTTGACTCGAAAATTTCATGCATGTAAAACAATACTGGCTTATAATTAAAGCGGAATAAATTGGACAAATAACAATATCGGAATTTAGCAAAGTGATGTCAACCCAGTTATGACTCGATTTATTATGCTACTGATCGGTAAAAGTCTTTTCTTACTAATGGCATCAACAGTGGACTGAAGCACAAAATGTTTTTCACCTCTGAAGGAAAGTCACACTGCAGCAGATCATTATACTGAACGGCATTGCAAAGTGTAGGGAAATTCAGCGTGCCCTCGTGGTTCAGAGGTGGGTGTGTGTCTGTGAAAGACGTCACTCTCGCATTCACTCGGCATGTTTTTGTCTGTGTGCTGGCTTTGCGTCAGCAGCTGCCTCAGCACCCATCAATCTCGCCAACAGTACCAAACAGCTTTATCTGACACACATTCTTACTAATTAGATCCTCTTTTCTTTTAGTGTGAATGCTGGAACTGTGCAAGATTAATGAGGTTTCGATTGTGAGAACGTTTATTATTAATTCGATGCAAAGTTTAAAACTAGCTATGGTATGCATAAAATTAGGTTGAAAATAATGAATAGAATATTTAATATGCTTGTGCTGCTTACTTCAAAAGGACTTTAAGGTATTAAAATTAGAAGAGAATGACCTCACAAATAGGAGTAAATACTTTCACATTGATTCTGTTTAGTATGAAGCAAAAGAGTGCTTCATGCACACAATTTAGTAAAAATTCATGCACATTAAATACTTTAACCATCATCAAAAAAATAGAGATAAATAAGTAAATTATCCTCTTTAATTACTTAAAGTGAGGGAATGAAGTAAGGAAAATATGAGACGTGCATACGCTATTAACACAAAACGTGCGGATGAATTATATCTGTCCACAGATGAAAAAAATAATACATGGGAATTAGTTTTATCTTGTGCACATGCAATAGTTTTTCATGTGCATTTTTCCCCCCTCTCTATTACTACAATGGCGCTCTATAGTTTAACATGTTTGCATCAAGGTTCTGATCCGTTTGCATACGTTTTGTTTGGTTTTATGTCATCGGTCAATGATAACTCCTAAGCAGTTGATATAAAGATTTAAAAACTGTCTGTTTTTTTTTATTTTATATATATATCTGTATAGTGCTGATAACAGTTGTACTGTCTTCTTGCTTGATTAACTCTGTTCAGCTTAATGAATATACAAAAAGTGCTTTTATTTCAAACAGGCTGTATTTGCAGTACCTCTGTTATTTGTTTGATATCGGCCATCAGAAACGGGCCTTAAGGGCCATGGTTTTTGATCTCGTAGTATCTTTGAAGCGTTTATGAATATTTAAGCAGCATCCTGCTGTTAGCGGGCAGCTATGGACATGTTTAAAGGTCTGGCTGGAGGACACGGGTGTTGCTTGGAGATCTGAGTCGAGCACTGACCCGAGACACCTTATTGCCAAAGGAGATCGGTCTGATCAAGCTGCGCGTCGGCTGAAGCAGCTGTTCAGATTGCAGATGTGGGTAATTTACGCTTGGTTGTGTTTGGTCCAGTTTCAACTGTACTGTAGTGTTTGTCCGTGTGTTGCAGCATTACTACTGTAACCGTACCCATTACCCCAACAATCACTTTGATCATCATTTTAAAGGACTACCTGTCTTACTGCCACGCTCTGTTTCAAGTTCTCAATGTTAATAAATGATCAAGAAGCAGAGCTCGTGTATTGCTGCTCATGCAACACTGCTTACATAACCACCTTATGTAAAGTCCTTTTTTTTTTATAAGCTCTTTTTTACCTTCTAGCCCTGATCATATACATCTCTCGACCTCCTAATGCAAATCCCTTCTGCAATAAAGTCTTTCTTCCGGGGTTTATTCATTTTTTTACTAAACCCACATAATATGATGAGATGTTTTAACTTGTTCCTGATGATCTATTTATTGATGATATTCTCAGAAGCAGGTTCAGGTCAGGATGTGTTCATATTAATGACTGATGTGTGTTATTTATGATTATTCATTTTATGGCTAAAAGCTTTGAGCTCATTTGGATGTGTACAGGTTTTAAATGTCATTCTCCGAGCTTGCTAATTGGCATAAAAGGCGCACTGAGCTGGCTGACTCCAGTGATGTTAAAGGACACTTTATCTGTCAAGACGTCCCCACTGTTCTGTCTTCCTGTGTGCTTCCGCTGAGTTAGTGTCATGCTCCAGTAAATCCTTATCAGTATACCAGACTCGGATCACATGATTTCACCCATCCAACAGCCACTGTGGTCTCCGCTTGCTGTCATATTCCCGTATTTTTCAGTCTTGCCGTACCGCTCCTGACGTTGCCCGCACGCTGACAGGCTTACTGTTCAGCTTCCTGCCTCACACCATGAGCGTCTGGGATATTAATAACTCTCTCGTATGCCGTCCCTGTTGTTTATCTTTCTTTTCATACCACCGGATCTATCAGCGTGGAGAACGTGTCCTTGCAAATAAAGCAAATGGGATTTCGAGTTAAACCCTAGGACAAAGCCGGTTTATCTCCCAGTGCAATTTAGAGGCTTTACACTGTTGCAGTAAAGGCCAAACAACAACAATGAGAAGATCAACAGGTGAACTTGCATAGTAATCATTTGAATGTATTGTCTGCTATGATTATTTTTTAAAGATCAAATAGAAATATTTAAATTAATACCTTCCATATGCTATTGTTAATTTAGGCATTGCCACAGTACAAAAGATAATAGAAATTTTATTATGCATTTTTATTTTGTATTTAATTAATTCATAAATTCTTTAATTATTGTCCTGAATTTAAATGTAATTTTCAGACAGTGTAGCCCTTATTGAACACGCTGTGTGTAGACCAGTGATCGTCATACAGTATTTACATTCACAAGCCATAGCTTTTTCTAATGGACTTGATAGGTCAGGTTTCAAATCAGAATCGATTCTTATATTTTAGGTAAACTTGTAAAATGTTTAAATGTTCTAAAAGTGAAGAATTCTTTAAACATGCATTACCAGAGTTAATGCACAAAAATACATACTCACTTGCAATTTCCCTCAAAAACTTGCATGTACATTAGTGATGGGTTGTTCATGAACGGTTTATTCTCTTTGAACGAGTCTTTAATGTGACTCAGAAGAACGAGTAGTCTCAGAGTGATTCGTTAATTTTTTTGTGTTGGGAGCGCATAGCATCACAAAACAAATGAGTAGATGCTTCTCAAGTCTCCTTGTACGAATCATTCGGTTTTTTTTGTCACAGGCTCCCATAGACGCTATGCAGTGCAATAGGTTTGAATTGACAGACCGACTCGCACTAGAAGACTCATGAGAAGAACCGCTCAATTCTGTTTCCTGTGTAATGCACTACATGGCATCTATGGGAGTTACGTGACAAAAAAACAAATGATTCGTACAAGAAGACTTAAGAATGATGCTCATTTGTTTTGTGATGCTTTGCTTTGAGTCACATTAAAGACTCGGAAGATTTGAGAGGTGAGCTGCACATTCTGTTTATCATATGTCCTTAGCTGCATTTTAATATTTTCATTACTGGAACTCTAGCCAAAACATTTTATTTTATTTCTGATCAAAATAATAAAATGAACTAAATGACTCAAAAAAAAGCTTCATTCATTTTGATGAACAAGATTTAAAGAACCGAGTCACTAAAACTTCCCATCACTAATGTGCATGAGTATCTCATCTTTCTCTACTTATGAGAGTATGAGCAGTTGGAGCAATACAGCCATTTAGTCAAATGGAACATGGCAGCTCAAGAAGCTTTTGCTTTGTTTAAAATATGACATTATGAAAAATCAACCATACAAGTTATACAGCATTTCATTGCATATTAGACATGTTCAGTCTCTTTTAACATTTTCAAACTTAAAAGACAGTTAAAAATATATCAGACAAATTTTAGACAAAAAGACAATTAACGTTAGTGCTTTTAATTAAAAGCAAATCCGCTTCTAACATTGTTCTAACATTTCTACATATTAAAGAAGAAAATAGCATGTAATGTTACTGACCGTTAGAAATAGAAAATGAGGACCCGAGTCTGTTCACATGAAGAGTTGAGTACGTTCAGTCCAAACTGTTTTTTAAACCCAGAAACCAGAATTTCTGATGCATCTAAATGCGGGGGTCCAAGGTTTGCTGTAATTGAACTCGGATGCAGAATACAGTACGGTATTTTAGCTTTGACTGATATTGACCAGTGATGACGTTTAAATCAAGAGTCACAGATAAGAATAATTTATTTACAGTTAGACATGTTGGTATAAATGTTTACACAGATATTGATCGGTAAAGATGGATTTTGTTTTTTGTTTTTACATAGGAAATGTTGTGAAGTCCTTAATCTGCTGAAAATATAACAAAAAGAACAAGAAAAGGTTAACCTTAAAGTTAGGTAGTTTTTACTCAACTTTAAGGTTAACTTTAAACTTACTAACGTTAACTTTTTTTAATTTATTTTTTCATAAACCCCACCTGCGTTATGATTGGTTACAAGAATTCAGTCTTATCTGTGATTGGGTAGATCCTCAATACACATCCTGTGTGTGTGGAAATGGCGAGCCAATCGGTGCTCGTCGCTCAGCCAGTGACCCAGTGAGTAAAACTAAAGACTGGTTCGAGATGGTTGTTTTCATGGAGTTTACTGATGAGGAACGGAAGCTAAATTTCCTTCCAGAAACTCATCGTTTCGCTTAATGTTAATGTGGGACAAATATGCTCAGGAAGAATATATGTATTCCACAAATATAGGAACAAGTGTTTAAATGGCTAATATCTCCCTAATGAATAGATTATCGAATGTTTACACCACCCCACTCAATCCAATTGAAAATCCATTTAGTTTGGGCCAGATGTTCAGATTGAGGTGTTTACCTCATGCATTTTTATTCCCATTGGGCTAGTATTTCCATTATTAGTACCTTCGTATAGGCGGAGTAACACCCTCCAGACCATGTTGTACAAAAAAAGTTGGTTCGTTTCTTCTCAGTTGATCCATCCTCAGCCTAAAAATACCATCCGTAAATAAAAACGTCCCCCAACAGAAATCTTCAATCACAGACCACAAACCAAATCACAAACCATCTGCGGTTTGGGAAGAAATTCAACAAATCTGTCATGACGGCAGGCTTGATTGCGTCGCAGCGCTCGCTTCCTGACGATTGGACGAGCCAAACTCTTCCAGTTTGTGGCTGTTTTGACTAAAGAGAGGGTGTGTAAATAAACTGTGGAGTACGCCTGACTCATGATAGCAATCATTCCAAATCATACCATTGAATTTTATTACTACCCTTGGCTTTTGAATGAAACTGTTCTTAAACTAATTCCAACATGTTGGAGAATGTGATAACGCAGTGGCCTGGAAACGCCGGTTGTGAAAGTGCTGCCTCAGTTATGTACCTGAAGGCCAGGTGATGAGTCCAGACATGAGATATGAAGCCCTGTCTAATCGCGCTCATGAGTCACACAGCAGCCTGCTTCAGCGATATGTACCGGATGTAGGGCTGCGTCAGACACAAGGGGTGTGTGTGTATGTGAGTGTGTGTGGACGCGTGTACGTGTGTGTTCGGCCGGACTAAGATGTTCTGAGAATTCCGTTTTCCTCTCGTCTGTTCGAACATGGCTGCGTGTTTGTGTCTCAATATGAGACCGGAGCGGTCTTCGTCCTTGATGTTTCTGCTTAAAGGTAGGAGATTTGATGATATGCTCCATGTAAGGTTGATTTGTAAGGTTGATGAGTTTTGTGCGTTTATTTGGGAGTGTTTCTTTACAGCGTGTGCTGGTCATACAGTGTAACTGACCTGGTGCAGGGGTAGCTAAGTGGTTAAGACATTGGACTACTGATTGGAACGTCCCGAGTTCAAACCCGTGGTTGGCTGTTAGGGTTCTGGATAAGGGCGTCGTAAACGTAAAATGATCATAATGATCGTAAAATAAATGTAAAAAATTTAAATAATGATCGAAAAAAAATATATAATAATAATGATCGGAAAATATAATAAAAGTCGCTCTGGATAAGGGCGTCATAATCCTAAAATGACTATAACATTTGAATGCATAATAGGGTTAATAAAGAAGAAGATGGGCAAATTTATTTGTAAATTGCCGGTAGATGTTCCTTTTAGAATGTTATATTGTCACTATTCCTTTACTGGCTTGGGTTTTATCACAATATGTATTGTTTCAGATTTGTGAGTATTTATTTACCTACCATAATTTTTTTTCTTTTTGCTGAACTGTATAGTGAGCTAGAGTGTATATACTCTAACTTTGTCTTTAAAACAAGAATCCCAAAATTTCGTGCTAAATCTCGGTACTGTCAAGTGGCATTGCAGTGTGTGTGTGTGTGTGTGTCTGTCTGTGTGTGTGTTGTTGTTGTTCCATACCAGAGGAAGTTTGTGCTATAATGGCACCAAAAGATAAACAGGGTATATGGGGTCTCAGAGGCCCAGACCATCTACGTGTGTGTGTGTGTGTGTGTGTGTGTGTGTGTGTGTGTGTGTGTGTGTGTGTGTGTGTGTGTGTGTGTGTGTGTGTGTGTGTGTGTGTGTGTGTGTGTGTGTGTGTGTGTGTGTGTGTGTGTGTGTGTGTGTGTGTGTGTGTGTGTGTGTGTGTGTGTGTGTGTGTGTGTGTGTGTGTGTGTGCCTCTGTCTGTTTATGTGTATGATGGGTGGTGTGGTCTTGCTGCCTCATGGGAGAACATTCCATCCCTTCTCAAAGTAATGACATGAGATCCCGAGATCATGTATATCACAGTGCACAGTAATAAACAAAACATTACGATTTAAATCACTCTAAAGTGTCGTACTGTGATAAGGGGTAGAACTTAATGTGCTGCACAGTATAGAACTTTTCAGACAGGAAATATGTGCAGTACTGTGCAGAAAGCCTTAGGCATTCTGCATTTATATTTTTATTATTACTTTATTATTACATTAGTACAAAAACTAAATTAGAATTTTGAAACCTCAGTATTCTACCATGAAATTAAAAGTGACAGAAACATATTTGTAAGTCAGAAACGAGAGCAGCATCTTATATAAGCGAACACTTTTTAGACAAAAAACAAAACAAAACAGACAGGACCACATGATAAAGAAGCATGGGTGTGACAGTCCAAGTCCTCGGGTACTTGATACTAAAGGATCTTTATAGCATTTTTTGAAGGCATTCTTGCTTTAAATATTGTTTGCATGTGCCGAAGACTTTTGCACAGTACTGTAACATAACCGGCTTCAAGTGATGGTTTCCGACATTTAGACACATGAATGTTCCTTCATTCTGACACCAATGACCATGACAGTCAAAATTTGCTACATAAACAAGATTATGCAGAACATCTAACATCTTTTTTTTATTTTTTTTATTTTTATGAAGAGGCGTTTGTCTTGAAGTTTTCCTGCATCATAGTGTTACACCATGTTTGTCACAAAGCTGTGTGCTCGGAGTTTCATTCTTAATTCATTGGATAAAAATTCTGTAAAATCCCCCACGAGCATGTGGTGTGTGGAACGCCAGACTTTCCATTCAGAGAAAATAAACAGTGCTAAGATGGTTTGTTTTTAAAGCGTCACTAAACTATAATGCAGCAAACAGTGTTTTAGCACCATGGACAGCTTCGCCGAGTGTCCCCGCGTCTGCCTGCTGAGGTCCGCGTCATCACTTTGCAGCTACATGAATCTGTAGTTGACCAGGCTTTTCTTCCAGTAATCCTCCTTTCGGAATATGTATCCAGCTCTGAGATTGTGTTATGGATCGAGCCTTCACAGGCATATTGATGAATTCTCCTCTTCTACTCGGTGAAAAACCTGTACTCCAAACATGTTGGGCAAAGTGAGTTGCTCAGGGGCATGTAAATTGAAATGCAGAGTAGCTCATAGTAAGGCAAGGTTTTAAATATTGTTTAGTCTGAAATAGTAATGATGGCCATTAATAATAATCGCAGGAATAAACTTGTGGTGTTTGTTGTCTCTCTCTAACAGAATATGACAGACACCTAGCGTACAGTAAAGGCATGGCGACGGCGTACCTGGAGCCCAGCCTGAGCCACGGCGTGGGCGGGGGGGTCAAGTCCCGGCTCAGCGGGGGAACAGAGCGTTCCGCCCCCGCCCCAGACCGCGTCCTCAAGGTCATCCACCACTTTGAGAGCAAGAGCGAACACAGCGAACACAGCACATGGTGCAGCAACATCCGCCACGGAGATGCCACAGACGTCCGGGTAAGAGATGCCTTTTACATTAGTGAGTGGGAAATCCTAAAATCATAAAACTGTAAACGTTTCAATATCGGCAAGACATAGTTGCAAATTGTTTTTATTTTAACTTAATATGATATTGGACGAACATTGTTGGATTGGAAATAGTGTGAAATGCAATGGAATGTTATGGTTAGAGTGGTCATTTGATTTCTATTGAGATTCTGGAATTATCAGAGTTTTAGAAATATCCCGATTCAGTTTAATTTTTTTAGGATTACGTTAAAGTTTTAAGACCAAAAAAGTTTTATACCTTAGTGTAATTCGTTTTTTTTTCTCGAAGAGCTTCACAATTGAGTTGAACATGATTTAATAAAATGTAGCTTATTCCTTATAGCTTACATTTATTCACTCATAAACTTACAGTTTTTAAAAATGTACAAACATAGTCCTTATTTCTAAACAAAATTTGCGAATACTGTCCTCCAACCACACTAAATTGCAGTGTGTCAATAGTTTCGAGAGCTCCACCTGTAAGATTAAAAGAAACAGCTACAGTAGGTTTTACCATCTTAAATTCCTTCACAGTCTCAAAACTCGGTCACGCAGCGCTTAAAGTGGGCAAGCGGCTTCTGATGCAACGTTCTAACGTGCATTTTTGTTGCACTTCTTGGAAGCTTGTGCGCTCAGCACAAAATCGGTCAACTTCCAGACATTTGCAGGTTCAAAGTTGAGTAATTCCAAGCTAGCGAAACAAGTGCTCATGTATGTATCGATGCTACACTATACTCCTGTGCTGTCCAGGCTAATGATCGTGGCAGGACCCTCCTGAAGCTCTAAGCTCTTGAGCCACAATCCCAGAAAGTCTCCCCAAATCCTGGGATCTTGAAGTATTGAATTGATTTAGACACTCAGTTTCCTGGCTCGGTAAAAGCAAATCAAGTCTGTTTTGGAGCAGATGCTCTATTGATCAGCGGGCTTTTCCATCTGCTGGGCGGATTAACATCTTGTTCCTCTTCCTGTGACAGTCCCTGATGGATTCTCACATGTCTCGTATTCATCCGAGCTTTAATCAGCGCCTGTAATCACACACTGCCACGTCCACACAGTGTGTAAGCAACCTGTGGGGTTTTATCACCCTTGAAGATCTGCATATTTCACTGTTTATATAAGCCTTGAAGTGAACTTAATAGTCTGGTGGTTTCGCTGTAAGCAGGAAACGGAGTTGATTAGATGAGCACAGGGAGTAATCCGCTTCCTGTAGTCATGCTCGTCTGAAAGAACACCGCTCAGGTTATCTCCTAAGCTTGAACGCTTATGTGCAGGTTGTCAGTGATAACTCGCGCAGCGTGGCTAGGTTATTAGTCTGATCCAATCTTAAAGATATCATATGGCTTCGGCCTTAGTCTCATGCATTCTGACTCTTGATCAAAACGCCACTTGGGTGTGAGATGTGTGTATTTAAGAGTTTTAGGATCCACGCTTGAGCTTTAGTATCAACACATTTCGGGAGAGCTGTCAGAAGCCCGAAAATAAACAAATCTCGCTGCCGCTCGCTGTAATAAACAGCGGCATCCACCAGGCAGCACATCAGAGCCAAAAGACCTTCCAAGTCAACCTGTAATGTTTAGCCATTTCATACACAGTGATGTCAAACACACTGATTGGCTCTGTTTCTCTTTAAAACCCAACATCTGTGTAATGTTGTAACGATCTGCCTCCTAAATCAGAAACCCTGCCTGTACTAAAATCTTCGAAACAGACTTTTCAGCAGCGAAAGGTTGTTTAATCAGCTGCGGACTTGGGTTGCACTTTTTCCTTCAGTCAAGAGTTGAACAATCAATAATTGATTAATCAGTAATGATTAATGATAACCAGACACACATTTCCCTCTCAGTTCTCGCCACAGTATCAACATTGATCTCAATGATTTACGTTGGTACTGCGCCATGCAGAGAATATCGCATTTATGTCTGTGAGATCACGCGCAAGCCAAACGAGCGCAGGGTCTGGGTAACTGGTTCTGCATTTGCTACCATGACTGATAGTTCCTCTTTTAGATTATGATTTTAAATACGGATCACAGCATGTCAAAATGTCTGATTACAAAAGGATGAACATTAAAAAAAACAGAGGAGGTTGGATGGAGTCTCGTACTGGCAGCCGTGAAATGGATTGAAGCGGGTCAAATGAAAGGATCCATGAGACAGGGATGAGATTTAGGATTTTAGAAATGTTTAGGAGTGAATTATCCATCAGGCAATGACCAGCGTTTTCTGGTCTTCGTGACTGATGAATGTGGTGTATAATTGCTAGCTAGAGGGATGTGGTGCACGTTTTGGGATTACTTGATTTAGTCGCTTATACTTTATTCAGATTGGCTGAGAGAATTGAATCTCGGCTCTGCTTGATAATTTCCATGGTACGAAATGCACAACAAGACAATCCCACCAAGGCATCACAAACTGCTGGGCAAATTACAGCATTTAATGGGACTTTAATGTTCGAGGGGCTAATTGTTTTTATTCCTAATTAAGCAGCGCTGTAAATGATCGTGCATTTTATTCATGCGTTCAGTGGAAACTGAATACATGCTGCACAAAGGCTGCCCTCAAACGCAAAAATGGAATGCTTAATACCACCACCCTGAAGAGTGTCCAGGATTGTAATCTAATCAGAGGAAAGCATAAACCGATCCAAACAAATGGAACAAGCTTGGAAATGTAGGCTCTCGCCCAATGCCATCGTGAACTCCCTAATTAGGCTAATGTGTAATGAGAACCACCCTGAGTTCCAAGCATACACACACACACACACACACACACACACACATACACATACACATACTCTCAATTCCACTGAGACTTCAGTCATTAACCTACCACTGACTACTAATACTCAATCATGAAATCCTGCCGAAGGCATGCTTGATAATCCACCTATCCATGTAATTGAAGATGTTCCGGTATTTGAAAAAACTGCTGGGTTGATTTATTTTTGTAATTTTTAGTTTTGGCTTTGGGATCCACTGGGTGAACACTATTCTAAAAACATTTTCCTATACTGAGTCTGTGAAAATGATCAAATGCTATTTCCTTTATAATAGAACAGAGGGAATTCCATAAATGAGTTTTGAAAAAAGTCAATAATATAACTTAAATTTAAAACTGCAATCATTGTAAAGTTTGAGGACATGAACATTTTTGAAACATTTACAAAAGCTTTTTTTTCAGGGTGTGTTTTCAGTAAGGTCTATTTTTGGTTTTAACATCATGCTTTTGTCATAGATATCAAGTGTAGCTAAGTGGTTAAGGCATTGGACTATTGACCAGAAGGTCTCAGGTTTAAATCCCAGCACCACCAAGTTGCCACTGTAGGACCGTCGAGCAAGGCCTTTAACTGTCAAATGCTCAAATAAAAAAAATAGGGTTAAATGTAAGAGCATCTGCCAAATGTTTAAATGTAAATCTTCAGAACTTGCTTTAATACAGTATATTCTTCAGAAATGCTCCTTTTTACTACAGATGTGCCAGATGTTTTACTTAAAAATAAAAAAATAAATAAATAAATAAATTAAGTTGCAAACTTTTTACAATATGGCTAATGACTCATTGCATTTAATATAGTAAAACAGCTATTTTATAGGAAGCTGAGCTTCTTCTACAAATTTACTTCAGCATTCTATTGCTGTTTATTCACAATTCATATGTGTTTTTTTTTTTTTTTTTTTTTTTTTCTCTCTCTCTCTTTTACTGGAGTCCTCGTCAGAGATGCCAGCGGTATGAATAAGTTGTTACAGTGGGGCACATTCAGAGCCTGGGCGTCTGCCATAGTGAAAAAAAATGTCATGAATATTCCATGCTGGGGAGTGTTTGGCTTGAGTTGTCTGTAGAGATAGAGCTTATGTGTCTCTTTCAGGGAGAGGCTGAGCAGCTAGTGCTGCTGTAACAGAGGTCCAGACACACGTGTGAGAAAGACCAGCAGGCTTTTGCTCCGAGACGAGCTGTCTCATCTGACAGAAACACCAGCGGTGAAGGTTAAAGCTTTAAATGTGATGCTGTTAATGTCAAGAGCCTCTGTATTGCCCATCAGGGTTTCAGTCTATAAAGCCACTTTGATTTATTGGCAGCAGTCAGGCCAAGAATATTTCTTTAGCACTAAGCTTCGTTGATCTCGGCTCTATGACTGACTGCTGTAGCATGTAATGCGGTGGAGAAGGGGGCAGAGTGAGGGTGCTGTGTGCTTATTGGACCAGCGGAGTGTGTGGGTGTTCAGTCCTCATCGGAGCGAGCTCCACATCAACCTATTCGACTCTCTGGAGCCAACAGCACAGCAGTAGTGTCACTCACTCTGTCAGCCTGTTGGTCCCCGGTCTCAGCTTCAGCACGGGTGAGGTCATCTCATGTGATGTCACCCGTGTCTCGCTATGAGCTGGTGTGCTTCCAGTACGTTAAAGGAACAGCAGTGTTTTTCTTTTGTGTGTGTGTGTGTGTGTGTGTGTGTGTGTGTGTGTGTGTGTGTGTGTGTGTGTGTGTGCGCACACGCGAGTATGTTGCTTCTGTAGATAGATATTGAATTAAATATCCGTGATCAAGCACTTGCGTCTGTAAAAAAAAAAAAAAAAAAAAAAAAAATCACTTTAATTATATATATTACATTAAAAGGAATATAAACCACAGAAATAGACACTTATGGACATTAATCATCTGTTTACTCATGCACAGTTGCACATACCCCAGGACGCTGTAGACCGGACACACATGGACATTGCACATTTGCACATACATGCACGTTTGCACACTTCCTGGACATTTTCATTTATTTTCATTTTTATTTGCATTTAAATTTGCTATTTTGTCTTAAACAGGTAAGTTTTTTAATTTTTTGTTTATATTTTCTTCTGTTTTCTTATGTTTCAACTAAATTTACTCTTATTTTATTCCACTATTTATTTCTTGTTGATTGTTTTTAAATTTTTAAGGTCACCGGCAGTCGTATAAGCCTTTCACTGCATATCGTCGTACTGTGTATGACTGTGTATGTGACAAATGAAATTTGAATTTGGTTTGAATTTGAAATGCAACTACAAAAGGATAAAAAGCATTTATAGTCCTTTAATAAATGAAAAAAAATTATGAGAGTGACACTTATGTCGTATAACTGTATATGAATTAAACATGCCTTTATGTTCTTTAAATACAACACTAACCATTTGGTACTGCATGTCAACACCTTTATAGAAATGTACAGTACATGCCACACTCATTTGACTTAATCACACACAGATTTTTTTTTTTTTTTTTATAAATGAAATTAAAAAAACAATAAAAAGGAGAATTTGGGGGAAAAACTCAATTAAAAACACTGGACTATGAACTCATATTTCTAGTGTATTCCATTCTTTATAATGTACTGTATAAAGTTGTACAGTATGTAAATGAATCCAAACCAACACTTTTTTTTTTTTTTTTAATGCAGCTATTCATCTTTTTCTTATGAAGTCAGAACGGCATCATTATGATAGCTATCACTCGGTGCTGTCAGTGCACAGATGTTGGTCCTATGTTGTTGTGCACATGCTTTATCCATTTCCTTATTTATATTTACTTGTATTCAGTATATGTTAGCACTATTTAAACTGGTAGTATTAACTTTTTGTTGTTGTTGTTGTTGCTTTACAGGGGATCATACAGAAGATCCTAGACATCCACAAGGTGAAATGTGTCTCATGCTTCGGTCTTCGTCTGAGCCATGTCCAATCGGGCGAGGTCCACTGGCTCCACCCAGACATGGGCGTGTCCCACGTCAGGGAGAAATATGAGCAGAACCGATCACAGGACGAGTGGAGGTAAGCCACATGCACATGTCTCTCGTTCGCTATGACATCCGGCGCCACCTGCCAGGAAACAAATTCTACGCTGGGTCATTTGTTTTGGAAATGCCACATTTGAATAGGGTTTAGAATTACTGCTTTCATGTGCGATGTCCTGGATACTCGTAACATGTTTTGGACAAGACAAGCATGTGTGTTTTTGTGGTGTTACTTTGTTGAAATTAAAACTCTTGTAAAGCAAAAAACATTTTAATAAAATTATACTTGATAAATTTTATTTGATCAGTACGTCACTTTTTTTCACTTCTTCAAGATCGATTCTCCTTCTTTTATCTACACAGTATTTTAGTTTTAGCTAAAATAGACTTAAATATGGAATTAAAACCAGTAGCCATATTTATTAGATGTCTATCCAGCTATTAAATATGTCTACTGGTTTTAACTAGGGTTACAAATCGTACACATTTATCTTAGGTAATTTTTAAGAACATTAACAATTAATGATCATTAATAATTAATGTAAAACCAGACACACTTTTCACCCTCAATTTAAGTTTTATTTTCAAAAGTTTTAGTAGCACAATTGGATGTTTCTCATATAAAGAGCTATTAGTGGTGGCTGCCACAGTATCCTCCACTTATTATTATTATTATTAATATTATTAATAGTGTTTATCATCATTTTACTCAGTGAAGAATTAAATAATAATAAAGTCTTAATTAATTGGTTGCAGGGCATATATTCACTCAACCACTCTTTCTCCTTCACACAAAAGCACAGATCCATCCGTGAATAGCCTGTGCCTCTCCATGCACACACATCGAAACACTCATAAAACGCTGGCAAACATGCAACTGCTCATGCTATTAAACGGTCAGGTTACCGGAAGCGTTTCAGAACAACAGCGTTCGTGATGAAGTACTCCGTGAAAAATAAGGATGACAGAAGCGAAAGTGGATTGTAAGCAGATTACTCGGTCTGGTTTGCACAAAAGAAATTATTGACTCTTCCAGTAAGTTCTTAGCAAACATGTGAGGAGCCTGGCTAGTAAGGATAGCCGTTAAATTGCGCTAACTGTAGATGATCCTCGCGGCTTATTATCCTGTAAGTGGCTGGATTGTCCAGTGCAGTGTGTGGACATGCTGTACACACACACATCTGATTGAAAGCATGCATGCCTTTTGATCCTTATAGTTTTGCTGTGTGTTTCATGTACAAGACGCCACATTGCGAACGTCATTGCACTGAAAGCGGAGGAGCTGCACAACTAAATGCCATAAATTTATTTCTAAGCTAAACAAAGTTAAAGCAAAAATGTTCATCATAGGCAATTCCTCAGTAAGAACATGACACAGCCACAGTAGATCTAACAGTAGAGAACTGTTAAAGAGAAATAACCTAAGCATGTTTGATAACTAGACAGAGGTTAGAATAATATCTAAATATGAATCTCTAAATCTGTTGCGTCAGGTATTGCTGATTCTGTAGATCAAGTTTTATGTGAAAAATTAACGTGAACATTTTGGAACATACCAGGAGCACGCTTTTCATAAGCATTCCACAGACACTATGATCATGTGTCTCGGTCAGCCACCATTTTGAAACATGTATTGTTGGTCTTTCGTCTGCTCCTGGCAAAGGGGTCGCCACAGCTGACCATCCGGTCTGCACATACAACCTTGGCAAAGGTTTTTATCCGAACTTGGGACCGGCAGCGCATCCTGGGGTTTGGTCACTGGCTGGGAATCGAATATGCCAGGCGAAACACCTACTACTGAGCCACTAGTGCCCTATGGCCTCACAACCGCTACAGGTGCTAAACTGGAAAGTTGATTTCCTCTCTGTTTAACCGTCTAATTCATGACCCCAATAACAGGGATGTTGGATTTAGTTAGAATGCTCAAATGGACAGTGGTTGATTACCTGTAATCACAATCGTTTTCCTCCGCTGGTGTGGAAATGTGACGATAGACGAATTGTAGTATGCTGGATAAACAACTTTGGTTGTTTTGGACACCATTTTCATTCTCAACCAGACGACTAGACTGAATTGTTTACTAAAATGTTGTATTGAGCTGTTGGGTTTATGCAGCGAGGGGATGTGGCTGACCTCACAGTGACGTGAAACACTCAGGCGTCTGTTGTTTTATATGGGTGGAAATAGTGTGTGTGAGTGTGTGTGTGCGTGTGTGTGTGTTTTTACTTTAAAATAAAGCAAAACAAAAGAAACAATGCAATATTGTGTGTGCGTGTGTGGGTGCACGTAAATCTATCCAACCCTCCCCTAAGATAAGTCTTTCCTCGTCGTCATGGAGACTTAGACGGCAGTTGTGGCACTGCAGCAGGCAGAGGTGTGTGTGTATGTGTGTGTGCACGCTTCCATTTTGAACGAGAGTATAGAGGTAGTTCCTGAGCAGTAGTCATTTGTGTGTATATATATATATATATTTTTTTTTATCTAATGGTCTCAAATGAAGTGTTGTGCAGGTCTGTTATATTGAACGTACAAATGGAGCATTGAGTGTAACTACGTGATTTGTTTTTACTGCACCTGCTGCAACAGCATTGCCATTGTAGTGCCCTGAATAGTGATCAGTACTTAAACTGTCACTGGACCAACTGGACGATGTGTCTGCTATTAGGTCATGGCGTACACGCAACATCTCACAGATGGCATTTTGTACATTGCTTCTCGCTCTAAACCACTTCAGACAATGTAGCGTTACTGCTGGCCGAACTGCACACATTCGGGCGCTGCTAGCCAGCTGTACCGTCTATTCACCCGCCTCAAATCGGCTATAACACGCTTTGTTAGCTTCACCGTACCTCAGAGACTTGGGAGCTTTAAAGAAACAAGAAGAAGGTCGCCCTGCTCTTTTAATCATCAGCTGTTTCATTTCCAATGCCATTTACAACTTGGCTTTGTCTTCAAGGACTTTGTTTGAAAGTGCACACTTTTACTGTGCTGTTAAAGCAGATGAGGTGCAGTCCAGTGATCATGAAGGCCATTGTTACCACTGTGCAAGTCCAAGCACGAGTCTGTGAACTGAATCGGAGATCACCGTTAAAAGGAATCTTTAAATGGTTAGTGATGTCATTTATACGAGAAAAGCAGGTTGTAGTTAAGCCGTTGGAAAAATTTTGTCTTTTTTCTCTAAACCGATGTCGTATCCTAGCTTTTGTTCCATCTGTTCATAGGTAATAGGAACAAATAAATACTTTTTTTCCAGAGGAAATGAAATAAAGGTAGCTCATCTTTTTCACTCTGCCATTTATTTTTTCATTATGCCGACTAAAACTGTGTTATCTGTCTGCGATTGACGAATATAACTTCAAGTTCCCATACATTTTCTTGTAAAAAACCACAGGTGTTCAAGTAACAGTAACAAGCCTGATGGCATTTCATTCAGGTTTCCAAAAACATCAGTACCAAATCAGTGTAGTAAATATCATGCTATTGATCAAATTTTAAAGTTTTACAGAGACAGTTAATGCCTGGGTGAGACCTGTTTGTTTGCATAAATCTAGTATGGGAATAATGGCGTCCCACAAGGTTCTTTTCTAAGTCCAGTTTTATTTTCGCTTTATGAAATCAATGCTTTACTTTGATGATAAACAACAACAATGTTGATACATCAGGATTCTGTCAGATTCAGCAGCACATTGCCACTCTATGAATCTCTGTATTAAAACATAAAAGTTTGGATGAGTAGAAACCTCTGTTAAAACAAAAATACTAAAGTTTCTCTACAATAAGGTAAGAAAAAATGTTAACACGTTTTTTTTTTTTTTTTTGCTAGTCAAAGCCTCAGGGGTGAGCTCAGCTATAAAGGATGAGTTGGAGCATTAAAAATAAAAAAAAAACACAGTCAGTGAATTACTGCTGACACACAGTGCTTGTTTGAGAAAACACACCCTTGGGGCAATAAGTGTTGCACTCTGACAGCTGTCTGAGCATGTCACCCAGGTGAGGTCACCCTCTAGCAGACTTCGGTTACATTCAGATGCAGGGGAGTCGTCCCTGCAGCACATCTGCACAGCCACACACGCTGCTCAGGTTTTCCGTAGGTGTTGATGGCCTCTTTGTCTTGTTTTGTGTGGTTAGGTGGAAGTGTGCAATCTTGGAGACTTATGGTATGATGTCATCGCTAAAGGACAATGTGCTTTGATCTTGAAGGAACGAGGGGCCTTTTTAGACCTCCCCGTTTCTAGCCCCATAGGCTTAAGTGCTGCAATGATGATAGTCCTGAAAATGGACTTTTTATGATGTCCTTACTTTATATAGGAGTCCAGGGATGATTACATCATCTTATGTCCTATCTGGTTACGACCTCAGTTCCGTTGTGGTATTAAAGTGTTACCATAGTAACCCATTTGATTATTTCTCTTATACCACAACAGTTTGCCAAATATTACATTTTGAAAATGAAAACTGGGTACATCAAACATTTTATTCATTTATAGTTAAATTTAATATTGTGGAACAACCACATATCATTTTCATCCCCAAATGTTTGTTTCTTTGGATTCTCTTGAGGCTCATAAGACATTAAAAGTAGTTTGTCATGCTGCTGAGAGAGAACACACATATACTCTGCCCTGAAGATTTTCCCAAGGCAGGGGAAAAAAAACAACAAAAGTGGTGATGTTAATGGTAAATAAACATTTCCTAAGAGTTTACATTTTTCTTCATTGATTAACGCCTTTTTTAGGGTGCTTACACACTAGGAAGTCGGGCACAGATCCAAGTACACTTGACCCCAGTATCCGGTACATTTGAGTAAATGTGAACAGTCTGTACTGTGCACAAGCACATATATACAACATATTGGAATAAAGTCAAGTATATAAGTGCATAGAAGGCGAACTATAGGATTTAAATGCGCCGTGGTAAAAAACATTTAATAGCATGATCAGAGTTTATGCACTGACAGGGGTGTCAATATAATCTATTCACAAATGTGTAATGATTCGCCATTGAAAGCTTCTAGCTCCCGAAGTATCAGGATAATATCATATCTCGTGCTCCCTAGTGACTCCCATCCCTACTCACCACATACGGTAATATATGTTGATAGAATGGAATTACATCAACCCTTTTGCAGTGGGTGTTTTCCTATAACAAATTAAACTGATGATTTTATACTGGAAAAGTGCCAAGTAGTCCTACTTTGGATTGAGAAAAAATCATTTGGGCAGCAAGAAATATGAAGAGTCAGATAGTAATTGCATGTTGGCACTCACTTTTTTTCTAATCGCATGTACAGCAATAATTGTCTGTTCGAGTTGTACGTTCTCACTGCATCAGCAGCAGTAGAGTCATTCATCATGGCAGAGACTAGGGATCTGATCAGAGTAACGGGGGGGAATGGAGTGCTGAGAGGATTGTGTAAAGCTGCAGCGAACACCGGATTGGAAAGAAGCAGGACCGGGAGCACCAGAGTGGACTTATCACCAAGCCTTCTGCCAAAGAAGGATCAATCCTAATGAATTACACTGCTAAAGAAATGAGGCAAAACCCATACACCCATGCACAAGCTTTCATTACATACACTCTGACTTAGTCACTCTTGCATGCACGCACACTCACACACACGCACACACAGGTTAGGTAAACTGAGCCAAATCTTCTCTTGTCCGTTTCCTTTCTTTTGCTCTCTCACACACACACACACACACACACACACACACACACACACACACACACACACATAGAGACACACCCTTGTTGCCTTGACTGCTGCTGGTGTAGCTGGTGGTATCAGATTTTCCATTGTTATTGGACAGGTTGAGAATATTATATTCCAAACTAGCAGGTCGAAAGGTAACGCACAAAACCATTGATGTAAATGGTAAGTGAATGCGGATGCAGACTGCTGCCACCTCTTGGTATAATGAGTCATTTCCTTTCGTACAGACGTGAAAATGCATGTACAGTATCCAGCCTGCAACCAAAATAAATACTCCCTTTAAATTGGAGTTCCCACTTCCTTATTTCTAGGAAATAAAGTCGTTAAATCGGCTCAGCCATGTCGAGCATTAAAAGTAAAGAAAGTACCATTTAAGTTTATATTATGATGTATATACTACTATATGGCATAAATAGATAAACCGTGCTTCAACAGAAATGACTCCGGAAAAAAAATTAATACAAATACTAATAAAATACTAAACTAATATTTTTTTTTAAAGCATGAGATGGACAGACTAGTGTAAATTGAGATATGCAACTAAATTATAGCACTTAAAAATGACAGCAGTGAAAAAAGTGAATTGTGCAATACTGAGGTCAATGCAGATTAGAGTACATGATGAGTAGATGAATATGATCGGGAACAGTCAGTCAGTGATGAAGGAGAGCTATGTCTGTAACCAAGGACGAGTAACGATTAGGGGACCATCACAACCTAGAATCCCAGTCACGTCCCCTGGCACCATAAAGGGGTGTTACAGCAGCGTATGGCCCCGGGAATGAAGGATTTCCTACGTGTGTGAGTAGAGCAGCTCTGTGATAGAAGAACATCACTGAACGCAAGTTAGTTCCCTGTTACATCTCTAATCACAATTAGCTGGAAAGTCGAATGCAGCAGTTGGCATGGTGAGGAGTAAACCAGAGTCCTTCCCACAACTCTTTTGTTTAGCCGTCCTCACAAGGGATTTTACAGGATGAAATGTAGTGATAAATTCAATGTATTGTCCTGGTGTGTCGGATACGAAGTGGGTAATTGAAAAAGAAATGGTTCACATTTTAGAATTCAAGGAAAAGCTATAAAAAAATATATCAAGTACCGAGCTTGGTATTGCAGTAAAGTGCACATGTAGCACTTATCAGAGAGCAGTGATGTGGTGCGGGTGTAAGGGGGATTATGGCCTGGGGAAAGAAGCTGTGCAGATGTCAGCTGGTGCACGACGACGACTTCTTTCGTATGAATAATCTTCAGTTTCTGCTGTGAAGGGGATTTCTAGGAGAGTGTTCCAGGAGGTGATGATTGTCACCTGGGTTTCGCACAATGCATTAAGAGACGAAGATGGATGATCAACTGCATCACAGGTTGCTGACCAGCAATTTTACTGCATCAACATGGATTCGGTGAATGCTCTTAACAAGCTTGTGCGCAACTCCGTTTAATGGCAACTTTTTTCATGTGTATTTTTCTTGTGGTTGTTTGTTTGTTTATTTATTTATTTATTTATTTCTCATGTAATAGTTTCTTTTCCCACTTGAGACATGATAAAGACTTCCATATGGCAACATCAGGTGTATATATAGTGATTTAATTATATACAGTACTCCTCCACATTGTTATTTCTGGCAGAGCATGGGGTCACAGGCTAGCCTGAGTCATGAGAAACCCAGAGGCTCCACTGCTGCACCATTAACGGTTGAGTTCAACAGCCGTAGCGGAAAAAGGTTCTTACGCGTATTTTCTGTGCAAGTAACTAACAATGCCTGTTAATGTCCACTCATGATTGTAAGAGATGCTGAGAGAATGTTTTATATAGCAGTATGATGAGGAGAGATGTTCAGCTTTAGGATGTGTGTTTGGATCCTTCTTTCTTCTGTATACGAAACAGCAGCCGGTTTGATGTTCCACTGTTTGATGCATGAAGTCCTCTCAGAACTCCCACACACTGCACCTTTTCACCATGCCTCCTCTCACTGTCCCTCTTTCAGGTATGAGCTGCGGATTCGCTACCTGCCAAAGGGCTTCCTGAATCAGTTTACCGACGACAAACCAACACTGAATTTCTTCTACCAGCAGGTGGGTCAGGAGGAGACCTTTCTAGTAGTAAGACGATGGGTTTAGCCGCGTAGTCGGTTTTCAATCTAAAACAGTTCAGCACATTTCCACTACAAACTATAAAGCAGTTCAAACGGTAAAGTGATTTGTTTCATCTCCAGGTCTGAGAGCCAGAACCAGTGTTTTGTAAGTGGTGGCATTTTGGGACCTGGCAACAAGACAAAATGCTTTTATCACTGACATAAAACAAAGATTAAGATATGACTATTCAGAATAAAAAGCTAAATATACAGTATATTTCATCTGCTAATCAAAAGATCTGTTATTTTAACCTCAAAACTTTACGGTTACCCGCGAAATCCGATTCAGGTTTACGTAGGTTTGGCAATTGTTGTACTAGTGAAAACTATGGATAGGAAAAAAATATATATATTTGTTTTATTTTCTTGTTTGTGTAGGCATAGTACGTTTAATAAAAAAAAAATATTGCAATGATTACTGCAGTAAAATAAATTAAGAAATTAAAGTTTTTTTTTCATAGCCATCAGAATGGACAGAATATGGTAAAAAGTAAGCTCAGGTGCTTTTTATATTTAATAGTTGCGAAAAAGGAAAAAAATTGCCCAGAATTAGGAAGCAAAATATTATATGGCAAAAATATAATTTTATTAATCTGATTAATGTTTAGCCTAGTGTTTTATTGTGATACATCATCCTATTCTATCCATCTATCTATCTACATGCACACACACAGACACACAGAGAGGTCCAATACACACTTTAACAGTCATGTTAGTCTTTTGATCCGCACACACCTTGGCACAGGTTTTACGCTGAATGCCCTTCCCGATGCAACCCTCCCATTTTATCCGGGTTTGGGATCGGCACTGCATCCACTGGCTGGGGTTTGAGTGTTGAATGGGAATTAAACCCAGGCCTTCTGCATGGTAGGCAAGAAACTTACCACTGAACTAGCAATGCACACCATTGCATGTTGACGTGTGTATCCATTTTTTGACATCCCTCTGTATATATGCATAAAGCTGCCTGAGAGAATCAGTTTCTAGTCACATCATGACTCCTTGAATTCCAACTCAAATTCAATCAAGAAGTCTCTGGAGATCCCCACTCCTGATGAAAACGTGGGCTGCTTGTCAAAAACAAGTACTTGCTCACACAGTCCCTAGAAAGAACATTAGCACTATGTGTGTGTGTAAGCGTGAGAGAGAGAGAGAGAGAGAGAGTCCTGCGGTTATATAGTGTAATAACCCAAGCCACCACTGCGAATGGTGCTGATCCACCATGAGTGTGGATTTATATGAAGAGATTTATGATTATGTGAAGGAACAGGCATGAAATGGACGGCTCCCTCTGACAGATGGAGGTGTGCGCCTCGGCCACAGGGTGTGTGTCAAATCGATTTATAACCCCGCTTAGAATGAATTTTTCATTCCCATTGGTCATCATGGATATGAGATTAGAGTTATTTGTGAGGGGAAAACCTCTGGCTTGGATTAATGCATTTCTTCTTATACGTTATTGTTCCTGGTGCAACTGTTTACACCGAGATTATTATGAAGGACAGTTCTCATAAACCGAAACATGGAGAAGGTAATTTCGCTGTTATGAAAGGAATCAGTGCATTGTCAGAGGTAAAGCTGGATTACAAGAGTTTGATGAGGGAATGACCGGTTTAGGCGATACTATATAAGTAACAACAGGAAATAACTTTAACTTTGCAGATCTTCCTAAAACATGGCTATTAAAGGGTACAATGTACAATCTGTCATGTTGTTAATCGAATCTATTCAACTTTGTTGTGGTAACAGTATCTCAGCTTTACATCAGGATGCATCACACTACCCTGGCGTTGATCTTTTTCCTACATCAGCTCACCGCCAAAGTTTTTAGGTGTGTCAGGCTATAAAGGTGATCCAGGCTATAATGGGAACAGCTCCAGGCTTTAAACTTGAGGCAGGACAAAGTTTCTCAAGCAACATGTGGAAGCAATGAATGAAAGATCAATAAAAGGATCATAACGAGGGGGGCTGACATGATTTCATCGGTTTCGTCTAGTGAACTCTGCAGAAACCAAATTCTGCTCATTACATCCGTCATATGAACGATAGAGGTTTGTTAGAGTTACATGTCCCTGGCAGTTCCACAGCAGGTGTGTCCAGGTTCATTAAACCATGCCTCTGACAGAGTAATGGTGATTATTACAGTAGGTGGGCTTTAATGGATGAGAGTTTAACATGCATCTCATTTTTAAGGCTGCAATCCGTAACATGTGCCTGGTCTTTTGTCTCAATTAGAGCGGCAAACATCTGCTCTTTTCAGTCTCAGTCCACACGGCCATGATTTACAATCTCTCTGTGTCCACCCTGTGACTCTGTTAGTCTTTATTATGGAATCTGGACGTTTATTACACAGCGTAAGCACAATGCAGATGTATGTGTCAGGGCCGGAGTTAGTGCTGATTAAGTGCTGATGAAAGGAATTGCTTGATTAATGAGAAACTGGTGAATTCTTTCAAGTGCATATGTTAGTCGTATAGATGTATTCAAGGTTCCAAAAAGGTTTAAAGAGATTGGTACAGCTTTGAGTTGCACAGTACTATGAGCTTAAAATGAGATACCAGGTTTTGTGCTTAATAAAGTCATGCGAAAAAGTCTCCCTCTCTCCCCCTCTGGCTTTTCTCAGGTGAAGAATGATTACATGTTAGAAATAGCTGATCAGGTCGACCAGGACATCGCGCTCAAGCTGGGGTGCCTCGAGATAAGGTCTGTTCCGCATCCGATTTCTCTTCAACTTCACATTCTGTATTAAATAATTACTGAACTGCATTACAAATTCATTCGGGTTCATTTGTCTCTCTGATCTTTTAGGAGATTTTACAGAGAAATGAGAGGAAATGCTTTGGACAAGAAATCCAACTACGAGCTGTTAGAGTGAGTACCATGATTTATTAAACACCGAACATCACAGAAGCTGTCAGAAACTCTGATATAACACTGATATATTTATGAGTCTTAAAAAGGTTGTCTAGAGTCCATCTTTTTGAAAAGAATCTAAAATTAACCTCCGAGATCACCGAGCGTTGACTTCTTTAAAGTATCCATAAGATGATCAGAGAGGTAGTAAGCAGCAGGGAGGACTGATTTAGGCTTATGATTTGTTGTTTATCCATATAGTAATTACCTAAGGTTTGTTGTGAAACATCCAGAACTGAGCTATGAAATTAGAAATTATTATTTATGGGAATGTTTAAATGAGTATTCGATTGTTAAATTTTTATGTAGTGAGTTGCTATTGGGCTGTAGTGGTTAGCACTGTGGCCTCGCACCTCCTGGGTCAAGGGTTCGATTCCCACCTCAGGTCTGTGTGCATGAAGTTTGCATGGTACTCATGGTACCTCCAGGTACTCATGTTCTCCCACAGTTCAAAGACATACATATTAAGTTAAATATAAATAAGTAAATTTTCCCTAGCGTGTGTGGGAGAGTGTACCCTGTTTCATGCCCTTAGACTCCTGAGATTGTCTCCTGGCCCCAACAACCCTGTACACAGGATAAGCGGTTTAGAAGATGAATGAAAAGGTTGCTACTGCAGACTTTAGAGTTAAAAAGCTCATTCTCATTAAAAAACTCACTCATTAAAAAGCTCACATTCTTTTCAAATCCCTAAACCTCAAATTTGTGTTAAAAAAATGAAACTCCTGTTACTGGTTAGAAGCTTTTTGATTTGAAAACGAATTATGTTTCCAACTCGCTATGGGAAATAATTTGATCCTGCGCCCAACACTGATCTATGAAGCATCTTTAAGGGTCATGCTGAGTCAGAGCTAACACTCATTTACATGATGATATTTACGCAACAGTACTAATGGATTCCGTACCAAAAGTAGAAACTCATAGAAAAAATTATAATAATAAAAAAGTGTGTGTGTGCGTATATATATACTGTATATGCACAGACATAGAAAACTGTACTGCTTTTCAGTAGTCACATGCAGAAGACCTACCGCATTGAATGTTAATGCTTTGCTCTTCCATTGCTTAAACTCTAATGAAAACCAAGGAGAGTGAGATTACTGTTCAAGAATTAAATGCTGAACCTTATTACTAAAGAGATCAAGTCATGTAAGAGCAATACAACGGTTTTGTTTTTCATAGTGTAACATTCTCTGCATGCCACTAATGAAAAGCACTACTATTTGTGTATTATATTTCATGCATTTTCACTGGTGTAATTACATTTCACTCTGGCGCAGCTTCTTCTCCATCCATACTGTAGCTACTGGGAGGATGCCATAAAAGTCGAAATAAAGTTCACGCTCCAATGCTTATCTGACCTGCTTATCTGAAGACTTTGTTTTCGCTTATTCCGTACAAAAAAATTAAATTATGTGCATATCGTATATTGAAGTATAGTGAATGTCTGTCTTATTTGTCCCGGCAAGACCTTTTGTGAGCCCAAGTGTTTGTGCAGTCCTGTACAGCGTTGATCCGATGCTGGCTGGAGAGCGTTTTTATTTATAGAGGGGAGGATGATTAATGAGGGAGGATGGCGATTTATTTCTGGCACGTTCATGGTGACTGTGACTGTGACAGCTAGCGTATTGATTACACTCCGGGACAAAATAATGTGCTCGTGCTCAGAAATCCTGAAGGGCAGACCACCTAAATAGTCACCTTTCTAATGCTGTTTACCAATTAGCCGCTGGCATCCGGACCCACTCAGCGCCAAAGCCTAGTAATTAGGGAAAGGATCTGTTTTCCACCGGTGCTAATGATGGTGCCGCTGATTCCCAGGCTTGTTTTATTGCATCCAGTGTTGTGTTTACTTGTTAGTCCATGTATGACATTGAGATCCACATACTCTTCGCACAGACACAATGCAGCTACACCCTGAGGGAAGAAGTGTCCAAGGCGTCAACATCCAGTCACTATGCCGGGCTTAATCAAGTCAAGAATAGATGTGACACTGTGAGGCCCGGAGGAAGATGTGTGTAGCATCTGGGCTGTGAATATGTAGAGCTGCGAGTTGTGCGTCAAACATATGACCATGAAACTCCACATAGATAAAATTGGTTTAATTGGTTTAAAAAGACTTGTGTCGTGAATAGCGAGCATGCTTATAATCTGTTGTGTGTAATTATGATTAGAAATTGGAAAGATTCAGAAACTGATTGGAGTTTATGACAAGGATGAAATCGTTCATGATTGAATGTTTATTGTAGCTTTATAAAATGTAGCAAGAAGCATTATAGACTTGAAAAATCCACCAAATACATTGTAGATGGTTTGCATAGCATTTTGTGCAACAGGACCATAGCAAGTCGTGAGCATTCTGGTGAAAGTTGAAATATAAGCTGCAAATGTAAATAACACCAAATAATAAAAGTATTGAAGCCATGAAATTAATTATAATATTCTGATTATTGTGTAAAAAGCCAAATAACGTTATAGGTTATAGGTTCCCGATCACAAAATAAGTGTGTCCAATAAACAACACTGCTGACAGTCCGCCCAGAGTCAGACATTCCAACACACACACACACACACACACACACACACACACACAGCTCTTGTCCTCACGTGTCCCCGATTCACATGCAGCAATGTCACTTCCAGGTCAATAGGTTCAGTGGCATATGAACTCAGCAGCCTGCTGGCTTGTTGGAGGCGGGGAACATCCTATCCCAAACCAGCTGTACTCTGAGTGACAGATTTAAGACATTTAAGAAAGCATTGGACAGGCGAGAGGCAGGAGTACGGTCCTAGATGGGGTTTCCTCTTTTTTATTGATCTGAAAAGCTGATTAATTTCATTTAGATTTTTGTATCTGTAATGATGACGGAACTGGATCGTGTTTGGTTTGGCGTTTATCAGAACTTTCAATATGGTGAATAATGACAGGCCTCATGTACAGTACAGCTCATGAATAGCACTGTATTAACACAATATTATAGGGTTCCCTGCCGAACCGTGTTAAGCGAGGCAGTTTGTACTGATTTATTTATTTATTTATTTTTATTCAAGATTACACAATAAGATGATTTGACACAAAAGAAGTCGGCACTTTTGGACATAAATCATTCCAAACCCTGACTGTGGTATTCAAGGTTTTAATAGTGCAAAAATGTTGCTTTGAACAGGGGAAAAGAAAGTGCGCATTAGAAATCCAGGGTGTTTTATAAGTGAAATGTGTTTTAAAAAAATATAATGAACTGCACAAAAACTATTTAAATACTTGGCGCCATACAGTATATCTATCCTGAACTCAAGTATAAACTGGTGAAAAAGCTACAGCCTAATGAGCGTCTTCCTCCGTAACATACAGACGGATGTCTCCTTTCAGGACGTTAGAAGATTTCTGACCGAACCCTTTTCTGCGAGGTAGACATTTTGGATATGTGTATTTTTTACAGAGTGTGTTCTAAACTGGTTTGCTTTTTGTTTGTTTTCCAGAAAAGATGTCGGTCTCCGGCGGTTCTTCCCTAAGAGTCTGCTGGACTCAGTCAAGGTGAGTTCAGCAAGTGTGCACAGAGCGGCGCACGCATTATGATGGACTTTTAATTCAACTGAAACAAAGTTTAATGTTTTCCAGCTTCCTCGTACACCATATTGGACTCATGTAGCGCTCAGTAGTTGGCTTTTATGATCGAGTGCGGTTGATTTCCCTGCATGTGATGAGAACAGATCATGAAGCTTATGCAACTGGGACACAGTAAGGGCTTGTAGCAGTCAGGGGTTTAGCAAAACAAGCTTTATTTATTCCCTTAAACATGCAGTTTCCTAATCAGAGATAACATAATTTACATCCCATTACAATCTTATAGGCAGTATAAATAATATTAGTGTATCAGTGTAGAAATTCAGCTTAACATTTGTGTTTGGACCTAATTTTATTTCCCCTAAAATATGTAGTTATGTAATCATATCAGCATTCGAGCTTATTGTGCAAATTCTGGACCGCTGGAAATGTATTTTATTTTACATAAACATATTCTTTAAGAAGGGTTTTATACGTTGAAGCTCATCTACTGTACTTTTTAACTGTTATTCGGCATGTAAGGCCTGTGCTGGGCTGTTATCACCACTAATGTTTGTGTGTGTGTAGAGCAAGATCGATCTGTGGCACACGTGAAGGCGTAGCAAACAGCAGCGCTATAAAGTGCCCAGTGTGCTCCATGACCCTGCAAAACATCCATGAACAGATGCTCAGTATAGAGAGGGGGGTGTCCCCTGACCCCTGAGGTCATTATTATCCTGTGTGTATGTGTGTCTGTGTGTGTGTGTGCACGCACAATATGGTGTTCTTTTACCATGTACCCCCAACCCAGAGACTGCCGGATATAAATATAACACACTTCCCTACATTGGACTGTGTACCAAAGTATTGGCACCCATACCCAGTCATTCTTTGCTGTTAATGGATCAGATTTTTTTGTATTTAAAGAAAAAAAAAAGAGGAGATATTTCTCTAATGAGATGTTTTGGATCTTGGAAGGTGAAACATTTTCCAACATGCTGTATCGACACAGCAAAGGTTCATCTTATTGCACACGGAGCTAAACTGCACCCATGGCCATCTGTCAAGTAATAAAGTCCAGACACTACACTCAATAGTGAGTATAATTAAATTAAGCATGGAAGAAATGATTGAGCACTCAGATGTGAGATTTGAATAATCAGCACTGTTCGCCCCATACCGTCTCTAACTAATACAGAGACATCTGGTGAGACGGATACAGTCTCTTAAAATCAGTGGTTAATTTTGGATTGATTTCTGTAAGCACTGTGAATTTAATGAACAAGCGCAGATGAAGGGGACTCCAGGAGGAGCTTTTTTTTTCTTTTTTTTTTTTCTGGCTGCAGCTTTATTCGGGTCTCTGTTCTTTGACTAAACTTTTCCCATGATTCCTCGGTTGATGCATGGAGAGATACACAACTGTTTCTTGTCAGGAAAGGGTGGTTTATACACTCTTACACACTGCTCACATGTTCCAGCCTGTTTAAGGTGATTTGTTTTTGTCTGTCTGCCCCTGGAATGCCTGTTTCCCCTCTCTCTGACCATGTTTAGTGAAAATATTCCTTATTGTGGGTTCTAAGATCATGGGTAGGATTCATTGTAAAAGTTGTTGGAGCACATATGATATATATAATTATCCAGTCATGTGAATAAAATATATATATATATATATACAGCATCATATTAATATATAAAAAATTATTTTATGCTTTTTATAAAAAAATATGATTGTGTGAGAAAGATCTGAGAAATATGAAAAGATCTCATGTACACTTAGTTGTGATCAGAATTTTTCATCAAGAAGAAGAGTCATTAAGAACATGCATGTCATGGCAATATTGGGCTTGCAGATACTTTAAAAAACCTTTTTTTTTTAAATATAGTTTTCTGGGGGGAAATGATTGTATAGCACTCATCCTTAATAGAAGAACGCACAAGGTTTAAGTCATTTTAGATTTTCTGTAATCAACCCATGGTCAAAAATGCATTTAGAGCACATCTAATATTTGGCTGATTGTCCCTTAGCAAGTTTCACCTTTTGCAGACATTTGGTAGCCAGAAGTCAGGGTGAAATATTGTAGGCATTTAACTACTGATTGGAAGGTCCCAGGTTCAAACCTCCAAACCAAGCCAAGTTGCCACGGTTGGGCTGTTGAGCAAAACCCTTAACCCTCAACTGCTGAGATGTAATGAGTCTACCAAATGGCATAAATGTAATGTCAATTTCACATTACAGTCTATACAAATATTATTGTAAATCAGCAAGCTTCTGTCAGAATTGGATATTTGATCCCACTTCTTGGCAGAATTAGTCGTATTCAGGTAAATTTGTTGATTTATTGGTACAGACCCAATTTTAGGCATCGTCCACACATTTTCTGCAGGTTTGAGTCTCTTAAAGCTAAACTTATCCTGCTTTATTCATTCCAAAATCAGCTTTGACGAGTGTTCAGGGTCATTGTCCTGTCAGAATAATTAGTTCAAGTTTCACCTGTGTATGCTGTAGACTTCTAAGGAAGTCTATTCTCTTCATGATGATGTAGAACTCGCTTGACTGTGGCAGCAGCTTCCAGTTCAAGGATCTTCTTCCAGACGTTTGCAAAATGCTGAGACATCCCAGTATCGTGTAATTGCGTACAGTTGTTCGAAACGATCTAGTATAAACCTACGTACATCCTCTTTGTCAGATCTGCACCGAGCACCTTGGACTCCAAGCACCACTTTATTAATATAAGTCGGGGTGTGTGTGTGTGTGCGTGTGTGTGTGTGTGTGTGTGTGTGTGTGTGTGTGTGTGTGTATATATATATATATATATATATATTTATTTATTTATTTATTTATTTATATACTTATGTTGATATCCAAAAATAACAGTATCAATACGTATATATTTAATATTGCTTTGTTCCTCTATTCTATTATATGTCTTCATTATCATGAATCTTTCTATGGAATTGGCATTTTGTCCAATTTGATAATTTCGTTTATTATTTGAATTGTGTAATAGTTTAAACCTAGTATTCCAAGGTTTTGACTTCTTGCATGTGACAATATCAGAACCACCTGAAAACTACCGTCTTCTACTTCTACATCAGTGAGAGCAACACAAAAAAGTTTCATCCAGCAGAAGAGACAATTCACTTAAAAAAAACACACAGACAGATACACACATGCATCTGGTAGCCGTTATGTTTTCTTTAGTGAAAAATAAAAAGAGAGAGAGAGAGAGAGCTGCTTATTATTAGGTAGCAGTTACACCAGATGTTTTCCCCACTGTTTTCTTACTATTGCATGACACACACATCTAGGGGAAGAATAGATATCTTGTTATTCACCGTTTCTTGTTAACAAAGCTGTAGATAAGGTTGTTATCTGCAGGTAGTGCAGTATTGGCGTGCAGTGATATGATATAAGAATGGTTATTAGATTATGATTACAGATTTGATCGCACATATACATGGGCATTTCAGAGCACCTCTGTTAGATGCCAAGGTGTTCTCACTTTTTTTTTTGTGGACAGACAGCATGTTATCCTCATTTTTACAGCTAAAGGAGATCACGACTATGATTATGATTAATTGTTATTTTCATATCATATTATTATAATCATAATATAATCATATTATTCCAATTAAAGGAATACTTCAATATTCATTTATAAACACTGGATACTTTGGTTTCGTGGTCATGTGCACGCAACATTTTTATAGTTTTACTGTTCATACAGCTAGGTGACAAGTCGTCTTCCTGGCAGTTGCGAAGAACCCGAATGAGTCACGCTGCATTGCAACCACTTATCTTTACCCCCTCCTCCATGTCCACTGCAGGCTAAAACCTTGAGGAAACAGATCCAGCAGACGTTTAAGCAGTTCGCCAGCCTGAACGATGAACAGAGCATCCTTAAGTTCTTTGAGATCCTCGCACCAGTGTACAGATTCGACAAGGAGTGCTTTAAATGTGCTCTTGGGGTAGGTGGTGTGTGTGCACTGTAGGTGTGGGAATTTGGCTGAAATGTTTCAGAGGCTTTGATTCTCTCTCTGTAAGAAGTCCTCTGCTGCCCCCTGTTGGCTATGAAAGTATTATCCTTTTGATTATAAAAAGCAACCTAAACATAATGTTAAATAATTAATACATTGTAGGTATTGAATAAATAGTAAGTAGTTAAAACTATATTAATGCTAAATTATTGTTTGTTTGTGTGTGTCTCAGTCGGGCTGGGTTATCTCTGTGGAGCTGGCCATCGGTCCTGAGGAAGGCATCAGCTACCTGACAGACAAGGGCTCAACAGTAAGCAGAATTCTCACCTACACAGACCTTTATAGCCTTGAGAGGACTATAAGGAATGTATTTACAGATTCTAAAAGAAATCGAATGCAGTATGCAGCAAAACAGAAAAGAGGCTCTACATACAGTACGTTCATACAATAGGAAAAATCTGTGCTTATGGCTTTAAGATTATGATATTTGAATATAAATATGCTGTTCTTATTCACGTTAACTTCCCATCTTGTTTTTCCACACGTGTCTTCAGAGATTCACCACACTAAGTGTACACCGGGTATTTCATACAACTGTAAGAACATGTGCCATTTGCCATGTATTGGACATCAGATGTACTTTTTTCAGGCTGATTCGCCATTTTTCATTTTTGGGGGGTATTTGTGAACTAGGCATCACTGATCTAATTTTCTTATCTTTTTAACTAATGGTCTAATCTCAGTGGATAGGATTGCGAAATTCTAAGATTGTATATCCACACGGTTAGGAACATCTGGACCAGACTGGACATAGAATCAAACTTTTGTCGGCCATTCTATGAGCAATTAATGTTGGTAGGTCTCGTCAGTTTTCTAAATGAGTTTGTGTTCTTTCCTTACAGCCAACACACTTGGCCAACTTCACTCAAGTGCAGAGCATCCACTACTCGTGCATGGAGGAGCGCGAGAGGAAGGGCATGCTGCAGCTGGATGTGGCCGGGGCTGCTGAGGTACGGCACAGGCTCTGAACATTAAAACACATGCATTTTCCTTTTAGGAGTAAAATACTAAAATAGGAGTTACGATGCAGTGCACCTTTCTAGATTTGTAATAAATAGCAGAGGGAAAAAAGGAACATTTATTTTTATTATACTTGAATAAGTCAACATCGACACATAATGATGTCATTAGGTTACTTCATTACATAAGCTATGAAATAAACAGATTTTTTTTTATTATGAATTATCAATAGTACTGGATCCCTTTAAGGGAAAATGAACAGTTTATGCTTGAAGCATTCAAACCAGTCACATTGCTTTTGTCCTAAAATAGGTTTTTAAACATTTAAACAAAGTTTAAATTCTTTTCTCATTTAAAAAAAATGATACTAATATTTGAACAGAAAATTATAATCGATTAAGGTTAGTCTTTTAATAAAGGATGGTGGTTCTGTGTTAATTGTTTTAATTGTTAGGTTTTTTTGGTCCATGTTTTTTTTTTCCCCCATAAAAACACATTTTCTTTTTTGATTGCTTTTATTTTCCTTTCCATCCTTCTCTCTCTCTCTTTCTGTCTGTCTCTCTTTTTTTCACTCCCTCCCCTCACAGATTCCACTGACCTCCATTCTTCCACTGATACACCAGATGAATGGATTCTTTCATTTCTTTCCTTTGGCTAAAAGCAGATATTGAGGGATTTTTATTCTAAAAGTCAATAACACATACACTCTCTGTGTTACATAAGTTGTCTCTGCTCCTGATAATCATTAAGTTTATAAAAGTAATATATCGTTTCTTTAAATCCCCTTTATCATCACAACCAGTTAATATTGTTATTATTAACGTGATTATATTATGTGCATTATATTTATTCATATATATTTATTGTTTTTCATTTTAAAATCCAAATATGGTTTTAAAAACAAGGATATAAAATACATGCATCCTTGCATCCTTGACCCTGCAGAACCGACTAAAGATTTTAGTGGTTACAGCGTAATTATTTGTGCGTGTGGGCGCAGTGTGTAGGGGTGTGTCTGTGGGTACAGACGGTCAGGGGTGGGTGTTACTGCAGCTGCAGCCGAGCAGCTCGTATAGTATAGTAGTATCTGCGTGACTGCTCCACACGGCTGGGCTGAACTGACAATGACTCATCTCTGTCTCTGTGTCCCTGTTCATCCCGTCTGATCCAGCCTCTCACCGTCACCACGCCGTCCTTCACCACCGCCGAGAACATGGCCGACCTGATCGACGGTTACTGTCGCTTGGTCACCAACGTCACCCAGTCGTTTATAGTCAGGCCACAGAAAGGTAAAACAACCTTCCTAATGCTACACAATGAAGCTGGTGTGTGATGAGATGCAGCCCAGATTTTGCTGCAGCTCCAGCCGGAGAGGACACTGAATAGAGACCGCATTGTGTGAACGAGAACATTCCAGAGTAATATGTTTAACTGCGCAGAAACGGAAAGTTTGAGCGATTTATTTATGATTTAACTTACTAAGCTATTGGAAATTGATCTGTATGAAAGTTATCACATTTCTGAAAATATTTTCAAGGTTGAATTTGTTGGCATAGATTTTATGCCACTAATGAAATTTGGTGGTTTTTTTTACTGACTTTTCTGTTTTAGTAAATTAATTTTAGATGAAACTTTTGCAGACTATTTCATACATATGAAATGTGTACATGTACCTTATATATGTAATATGTGTATCAATATATTTTTTTTAATGTGCTTTTCTTTGCATGACCGTTTTTAATAACATTTGTATATCTTGTATCTTACTGCTAATTTAATTATAGATCAGTGGATGGAGCAAATTACCAGTTGCAGTTAAAAAAAATATCAATTATATATATATATATATATATATATATATATATATATATATATATATATATATATGAAGCTGCTTGTGTCACAATCAATGTTGCAATGCTGAAATATATTAATGTAAGTTTTAATTTATTTTCTTGACCAACAGAGGGAGAGAGAGCACTTCCATCTATCCCAAAGTAAGTACAAACAGTTTGCATGTGTTTATTATTATTTTTATTTTTGAGCATTTTTTTCCATAAAAAAAACAATACAGTAAATAAAAACACGTTACTCATCCCCAGTTCATGGTTTACAATGTAAGATAAACTTTTAAAAATAATGTACTGTAAAATACAGCATGCAGTCAATTCTCATAACAATATACTGCAGAGTAAAGCTTGCAGAAGTGAGTATACTGATATACTGATGTTGCATTACAGGCTTGGAAACAGTGAGAAGCGGTTAGAAGCTGTTCGAGCAGGAGTCCGTGCTATCTCTGTATCAGGTGAGAACCCTTTTCAGCTCTAACCGCAGTTAATGTGAGTGCTTCAGGGTCCGTGTTAAGATAATAATAAACATAAAAACATCATCAAAGCAACTAATGTAAACAGAAATTGAATCAAATAAATGCTGATTTTACACTTCTCGGCTATATTATGAGTGTGGCGACAGGTTGGGTTTTTCGAAAAAAGAAAAAATGTAGCACTTTTATTTTATTGGCCAGTGGAAAAAAATAATTATATAAACTTTATATAGCAATTAAAATGTACAATTTTTTTAAAGGAGAAAAAAAAACGTGTTCCTGTGTATATCTTGTTTAGAATATTTAACATGCAGTACCTAACTTTAAATGTTAAATAGGAATAGCTAAGAGCTTTTTCCTATTTGGATATTAATAAGCTCAGTATGGTTTATAGTCATGTGACATGTTTTCACCATATTAAGGCCCTGTGCTTTTGATTTTAATGGATTATTCCAACATCTTGTATGTGGAGAATGTCCATGCGAGCATAAGGAAGTGGAGAGAGAGATTAAACATTAAAGCACGTAGATATGGAAACAGATCCAGAACAGAAAAGAGAAGCAGCAGGTGTCATCCAGATTGCAGCTGCCACAGTTTGTGTGATGCCAGAAGTACATAGCTGAGCCATCATAAGCTTCCAAAAGTGCCCGGTTCACAGGAAACCCACATCAGTGCAAGCCTCTTAGAGAGAGAAGAATTAAACACTCGGGTGCTGACTCATACCTGTTTGATTATGTTTCCTTTGTGCGTATTCAGTCTCATTTCCATGTCAACATTCTTCTTTTTATCTGCCGTTATATGGGGAAAAGAGAAAGGGACAGAAGAAGGAAAGCGTGAGAGACTCTGCAGTGAGCGTGGTAAGTGAGCGCGTTTAGCCGGAGGGCCGCGGCGCTGCAGAAAGAGCCGATTGATACGCGGAAGGCAGGAATCGCTGCTGACGTGCTGATGAGCCGCAGTCAGTGTGTGTGTGTGAAAGAGCTGCTTGTGTGACTGGTCATGAATGAGGCCAGAGCAGCGTGCTGTGTGCATGCGAGTGCCCGTTCTGCACAGATCTGCTGTGTTGTTACACGTGTGAAACATGAGACCGATGATTGATTTTTTTTCTCGTCAGGTGACCTGAGAATTCTGTCTGTTGACATTTTGAAATTTGACATATTGGCTTTGGATTAGCTCCACAGTGTATGCACCATCTGGACAATAAAACGCCATGTGATGTTCAGAAGAAGTGCAACATGACAAGCTAAAATTTTCAGGGTTATGAACCTTTTAAGATTTACAGTATGAGATTCTCAGCCGAAATGGTTTACCAAGATATTGCAGATTGTTCATGGCAGAGCTCGTAACTGTAATTAATGAATGAGGTTTAAACCGTACATGGTGCCTCAACGTCCTCATTCATGATTTCACCATGCACTATTTTTCCTACTACGATGACAGAATCAGGAAGTATAAAAAGCACTTTTGGTATCATTGGTCAAGTTAATAGTTGTAGTTTGTTATAACTGATACTGTACTGTAGGAATCAGCCCTTGACTATTTATTTGCGCATTTACACGTTTTGATGCATCATTTCAGTAGAAGCTTTAGACAGCTTTAGTGTTGTCTGTTTCATTTTACTGTTTTCATTTGCTTTCTATTTTCCTTCTTTTCCTTCTCCCTTTCTCTTCCATTCCTATTTCTCTTCCTCCTGAAGACTCTGCGACTCCGACGCCACCAAAAGCGGCTAAAGCTCGCCGCTTCCTCCTTCCTTTTGTCTTCTGCTCCCATGATTCTCCACCCAAGGGTAGCCTACGTGTGCTCTCTCTCTCTCCCTCTCTCTCTCTCTCTCCATGTGTGTCTTTAAATCTGTGTGTGTGTGTGCATGCACGCTTTAAACTAACTCTTATCAGCTGTGTGGACAACCTTTCCAGCTCCTCTATTCCTCATTTATTACCTTTGATTAAAGATCTTCCTTAATCCAGCCCATATCTCAACTATATTTCCATTGTGGTAGTGAGATGAGGACCTGTAAGTCTTTGTGTCAGGGTCCTGACTATTGATTTTATTTTTTTTCCATGATTCTTTATGATTTTTCCGCTTCACATTCAAAAACAATCAACGCAGCACTGGTTAAGAACTGAGACGGGTTCAAAGAATTCAGGGACAAACAAAATCTCGTTTACAGTGACATCATCAGGTCTTCTGTATATAATGACATGAAAGAATGTATCGATTTTGACATTGTCCCCTATGTCTCTTGGCTGGTTGGTAAACCGGGAGGAAGTCCTTGTAAAGAGCTGTGTGGAAAAAGGACTTGAGGATGATTTTAGATAATGTAAGATCAGTTTAGGAAACTTTCCCTTATTCAGAGAAGATTTCAGAGCCATTTCCACCGGTGAGATCATCCTAAATCCTCAACAAGATTTTTGTTGTTGTTGTTTTTAAGGAGTAAGTCATGCAGTGGGGAAAAAATTATCATGTTTTACGTTTCTCTTGTCTGCCAGGGACATTTTTGTGTGTGAATGTGAAATCTGATTCAAGATAAAGTGGGAAAAATACAGCATAATAATAATAATAATAATAATAATAATAATAATAGTGCATATTTTTAACCAATAGAAACATGTTTTGTTGATTTGTTTTTTCCTCCATGAGTTTTTAAAGAGCTTTCAGACAGTGACCATGCAGTAATTTCTGTAGGAAGTACAGAAAGTAGTATTATGCTTCATTCATGTTTGTAATTCTCTTAATTTTTCTATCCTCATTGCTTTTTCTTAATTATTATTATTTAAGGAGCAGAACTTGATTAACAGTTTTTGTAAGAAGTAACATAATTATGACAACCAGGAGGTATGTGCAGGTATTTAAGTTTCCTGGAGATGCCTTTAAAGTCATAAGGCATAGAGTAAGTAGTTATATAACACTTATATAATTTGAACATATATTTAATGTGAGGAGGGAAAGGCTCGGAGCAGCTCCCCTGCTGCTGCTGCTGCTTCACACTAGGAAAGTGGAGCTGAGCTGCAGAGTTCTGGCAGCTCTGCACACATTAAGTTAAGTCTCATTTGCCCCAGAATAGCCTGGCCTGCTGATTGTAGTCACGCTGCTGCCAGAAATCTGGTGAGGCTTCAACGCACAGACTTATGGGATACCGCTGGAGACAGAGGACTGGAGCGCTGGAGGCCACGTCAACACTTCATTTTATATTGTTTAACAAGTCCATACAAACAAAGTGCCACCGAAGATGATTATAATTTATAGTCTTTGAGACTTTCGAGGAATTTTATATTGTGTTTAGTCGGGCTGTCACGTGGACATCCAACCCATAAGGGTTTTTATTATTATTGGACCTCTTTTCTGTTGTATGTGGATTTTTTTTGGCAGCTCACCTAACAAACAAAAATGTCTGTTATGTAATGCCTCGTCTTATTAGCCACCGCCTTTGAGCATCTCCCCATCCTACTCCCACATCTCCAGCTCCTTCTCGTCTCACACGTGGGTGTGTGTGGTCTGCAAGAGGAACACAAGAGAATATAAACAGTGTTACATTACTCTAAAGCATGTTTGAATACTAAAACTAGGGTTATGGTTAGTAAGTGCCGATTTAATCTTCCCTCGGATACTCGTGTGGAGAAAACATCTGGATAGCAGAACTCCGCTCAGTGTTTGTTGTTCGAATATGACATGAATTGTGGAACAAAAAGAAATCGTTTGAGCATGCGATGTACATTCATGCAAATGCTCTGCTATAAATAGCTGTAGTCTAATGTGATCACAACACACTGTGTAATCTAAAAAATATGTTAATGATCTATATTTCCTAGAGGCTGTCCACTAATGACAGTCGTATTACAAGAGGATTTAGAGATAGTTAGGAAATTATCGCTCTCTAAAAAACGGATAAAAAACTTTTTTTTTTAA
Organism: Clarias gariepinus; assembly: GCF_024256425.1. NCBI lineage: Eukaryota > Metazoa > Chordata > Actinopteri > Siluriformes > Clariidae > Clarias > Clarias gariepinus. Next base: position 30,895,927 of record NC_071102.1, read on the forward strand.
TTCGTCTTATCAGCTCATGCCTTAACATCAGCTTTTATCAAGCAAAGCATACAGCACGGTCAAATTATTATTATTTTTATTATATTTATATAATTTTATATATTTATTATTTTATTATTAATTATATTATTCTATTTTTTTACTTTAGGGGTTACATTAACATTCTTTAATTAAAGATTCGATACAAAATTCCAAAGATTATACCTTATTTAACCTTTTCTATTGTCTCTTTTTTTCCCCAATATCCATCCTGATTAATGAGTCAGTGTCCCATTGTAGCCGTATCGTCCTGTTCTTGGCCGACAGGAGCGCGTTGTGGTTGTGATCTGCTCTTATAGGCTTTCTGCCTCAAGGTTTGACATGTTATTTGTGGTTTGAGACGCTTTTCTGCTCAGCACGGTTGTAAAGAGTGATTGTTTGATTTAACTTTCTGTCAGCTTAAACTCGTCTGTCTATTCTGCTCTGATCTCTCTCATCAAAAAGGTGTTTGTGTGTGAAAATCTCTGACGATCTGCAGTTTCTGAAATACTCAAATCAGCCCAGCTAGTGCTAAAAGGCACGACAATCTGATCATTTAGATTATAATTTCTTTTGATTGTGTAAAGCTGCATTTACAACAATGACAATTGTTTAAAGCGCTATACAAATAAAATTGAATAAAATTGAATGACAGGGTCAAAGTTACTGATTATACAGTATGTGTTGTGTTATTGCCTTGCAATTGATGTAAAACTGTTCACATATAATTTAGTGGCATGTAGTAGATGTTTATTTACTTAACTCATTCTTTGCTGTAAACATCATACAGTAATCTTATATATATATATATTATATAAAATCCTTTAAATGAACAGTAGTATTGCCTGAATGCTATTTATTTTTAATTATAGTACATATGTTTTTTCCCCCCTATTCGTAATGCTGATCCTGATCAACACCCACCACATTCTTGTGTATTTGTCATTTTATTGGTGGAAATTTGGAAGCCTAAGAGAATATCTCGCGTTTTTCGCTCCCCGTGCTTCAGGTGCCAGCAAGAATTGCACCACACTGGTCTCCAGGTCCAACTTAGGTCAAACCCCCACACATTCCATCAAGACCACTCAGCTGCTTAATTCCTTACAGAAATATTCCTACTTACCTTTCAGCTCTTTCCCACCAGACTGTTACGAGCGTTTGAATTAACCTTATTAACCTTTATGTTGTTGTAATGTGCACTCGAAGATGTTCTCATCCAGTAACCTCTCCTCTTTTTTTCCCCTCCCTCTGTTTCTCCTGTTTGCATGCCCTCTTCGGACACGCAGAAGATGTTAGTGGGGATGGTAAAGTCTTCTGCCTTTAATCTTGCATGTTTTCAACCTCGATCTGACTCTAACAGCTTGGTGCAAGAATCAACGCTAATAGTAGATATGTAGAGGTTTTTTCTGTCATAGTCTAGTTTGTAGATTTTTTTTTTATTATTTGTAGATTGAAATACAGCTTTTGGCTCTCAGTATTATATAAATCTCTCTTTTTCCGTTTCCATGCACGTTCCTGTTTTTTTTTTTTTTCCAATTAAACTTTTGAGGAAAAAACTAAGAAAAAAAAAATGGAATGAAGAAGTGACCCAGGTTGTTTCAAGACACAGATTGCTAAATCGGACGGAGCGAAGGAGGGAACAAGGAGTCACTTCCTTCCTTTTCTCCTCCCTCACACAACTGTGCTGCGCTGTGATTGGCCAGACAGGCAGACGGATAAATATGCACCACATGAGTGCATGAGCAGACTGCGTGGAGAGAGGGGAAAGAGAGAAGCCACACTTTAGAGCTTTGCATTAGTCTGTGTGTGTGCGCGTGTGTGTCCAGTCATGTGGGTGTGATTGTACAGGATTTTCCAGGCTGTTATTTATTTTTTGAGCCATTTGAAGAGTACACGGGTGTTTACTGCTCGAGGTGGTGTGTGGCGTTAGACTGGCCGCTGTGTGTTGTGACGTGCCGCTCCTGACCGCTGCCTCTTGTGTCCCCGCAGAAACAGACGACTATGCAGAGATCATAGATGAAGAGGACACATACACAATGCCATCCAGTAAGTACTGCTAATGTATTTATACAGAGTGTGTGTGAGCGTGTGCATCATCACAGACTGTCCTGGGACCCAGATGCTGTCCGGCTCACTGAACCCTTCTTTTTTTATTATTATTATTCTTTCTGGCTTGTTTGATTTGTTCATGTGGTAGCCAGGGAACTTTAAAATATCTAACTCCCAAATGCCAGAGTACTTACTCAGTTTCTTTGGGAAGGCAGTTTGGAATGTGGTAACAGACAAGAATAGGATCAGAGCCATTAATTACCAGTTAGTTATTTTGAATTATTTATCTACGTATAACGTCAATACATACATACAGTGCAAAACATCACTCCTGCATTTATAGCAATGCATTCGGCTGAATGTTACATTAGTGTGTTTTATAAATCAAGATAATTATCATAGTTAAAGATTATAGATCAAGATTATGATCACAGTTAAAGTGAGTTTCTAAGGAAATTCTCCGGGTGGTCATAATCTTTTTGCAATCCTGAAAATCACTTACGTCATTCTCGTTACCGCTCTGAACACTGCGACAGTCCTGGTGCTGATGTTGCCTTTGTTTTCTGGTGCATGGCATCAACACAACCAGTCCAAATCATTCACTATCCGCTTCCCAGACATACAGACAGATCTCTGGTATGAGAAGTGTGGAGTTGCTCTAAAACATGAATTTAGCATTAGATCATCAAATAACTAGAATTTGTTCCTTGGTCCAATATTTTATCTACTAACACATTTTTTCAGCGGTGTTCTTCAAAATCCCCTTCCTGTTCCTGTAACATTTAATGTTTATTATAGACGGAGTCATGAAAATGACGAGTTGATTAAATGGTCGTCATGGAGACCGATCCCGTTTCATGTTTCAAACCGGCGATATTTTAGCACCGCAGTCAAATCACTTCTAGCCACCTCCGACGAATTGTTGTAGTTCGAGGACAGGTACTGTAATCCGCACCACACCTTAAGCTCTGGAAAATCATATTCAAGACAAAGGCATTAACCAAACGCAGATGGAGGCGTGTCCGCATGCCTGTCAGTTATCTGCAGAGTTTGGTATGCGTAAAAAGGAATTAGGAGAATTGGGATTTGACCTACTTTAAGGAAATATAAATATAATTCACAGGGAAAAAATGAGATGGAAGGATTTTTGCCTAGCTATCTTCCTGCAGAGATGAGAAACGCGGTGGGAAAAAAAGCAGTTTGTCCAAAGATGTCTTAAACCTTGTAGCTCCGTGTGATTCTATCATACAGTGAAAGTCACACATTGATTACGTTGTTGGATAACTGACACACCTAATCAAGTCAGTTTGTAACCCAGTACATTTGGTAAAATACCCATATAAGGGGCTCCTTCATATATTACAATGAGCATGGTATACTGGTCAGGGGCACTTGAGTAGAGGTGAGAATAAAACCTGAACGGGACAGTGTAGCCAGTTTATGTGACCTGCTCGCGAAGCCTAGATGACACATATGGATTACTATCCGTCGTCTCATGTCAGTAGTATTGCCATCTAACTGTCGTAAATCCGTCCTTGTCACATTTTTTAACTGCCTGTAACTCCTCCTAAACCTTTCATGGGAATTCGACCAAACCTTCACAGAAACCCTTTGTTAGAAAGCACAGATGTGAATAGTTATTCTATTTTTCAGTGGGTAGGCGACATGTTTTCCTAGGAAGACTCGATTTTTTTTTTTTCTTTAATATGAATTTTTATAATATGATCAATATAAAAAATGTTTAAAACACCTATGCTTTTCTTTAATTGCTGAAGACAGTGCATAGCTTTATTTAGCATCAGATGTAATTAGCGCTGGCTGAAATAAACATTTCAAAAGTTTAAATCAAGAATCAATGACTTGCCTTATGTAAAGTGTTTTTAATAACTTTAGCCAAATTGCAAATAAAATTCAAGTTTCACATTTAATGGTTTAAACGAAGGGAATTAGATGTGTTATTATGTACTTCCTTGGCACTAAATTTCCCACAGTGGTGTTTTCAGGTCACTTATATTCATGTGCATGTGCAGGGTTAGTTCTTGCGAAAGCTCTCTTTTTTTCTCTTTTTTTATATTTAATAGACCAGTAATGTTCAGGTAATCAACTGATGACATTAAAACATCAAAAAAAGCCCATGACTGTGAACAATTTAGGCTTAAAGCGACTGATGTACAGTGCCATGCATCAGTAAGCGATATGATGGTGCCGGGAGCAGTAGTACTGTAAGGTGTAGTAGGAGTGTTGTTACAGAGTGAGTCAGTGGCTTGAGGTTGCTGGTGCGCAGTGTCATATGAGTGTGATGCATGGAGCATCTCCACGCTAAAACCTGCTACTGACACATCATAAGATACAACAATAATTGGCTTTTTGGAGGTTTTAGTTATTTATGATCAGAAATGAATTGTCCTTTTGAAGTTTGAGATTTGCTTGGAAGAATTTAAATATGGAAGCACATCTAGAATAATTTGAGATTAAACTTGTATATTATAACGTGTTAATGCATGTCATTAATCTAGAAATTTTAAGCCATTACTATTTTTTTAACAATAATTAATCATATGGGTAAGTTTGACCCTAATGGCTTCCCATAATCGCAGCGTGGTTACCTGGCTGTACTGTGTGTGATAAGGCCATGTTTAGGGCAGATAACAAGATGACTGAGGAACCATCACCGGGTGTACTGAACGGCAAGTTCGGATAAAATCAAAGTTGTGTGATCGAGCTACCTATTAAAATACAATTATTTAACATTTTACTATAACATTTGTTAAATTAATCATGATTAATCGGAGATGAGGACTGTGATTAACTAGATTAAACGTTTTAATCGATTGACAGCACTATATAAATATATATATATATATATATATATATATATATGAGACACACACTATATGTTCTCTCTCTCTCTATATATATATATATATATATATATATATATATATATACACACTTATATGCATGTATGTGAGAGATGTATGTAATTAAGTAGAAGTTACGAACATGCTACCTTTCATGTTATTTTTGTACATTTTCCATGTAGAAAAGAAAAAATGATGTAATTAAACTAAATTAAGTTTTTTTTTCATGAGCGATTCACACAAGCACACGCCCCTCTTTCGCAAATTACATTGTAAAAATAAGTCCTTCTGTGCAGCACATTTCAGGCCTAGTTACAGAAAATCAGTGTTTCCTGTTGAAATGATGCGTTTCTTGTGCATAATTTTGCAATGCTTACATGACGCTGTAAGTCTGCATATTCATTCATAATGACTTCTGGTTTGTCCTGGTTATGTTCATGTCGACCTTTTTTTAAACCTCTCCAGCTTATAAGTGTCATATCACTTTACTTATTTCTAAATCTCACTGCTGTTGAGTAGGACCTGGAAAGCATGTGCATAACTTTGTTAAAAGTGCTGGGGACGAGGCCAAAAAAGAGAAGGAAAAAAAAGTAATATATAATTTTAAAAAATTCAGTTTTCCTGAAAATGTGATTTTAGTCTTCCCATTAAAAAAAAAAAAAAAAACGACCAGTGGTTAAAAGAACATTATCTTTGTAAATAAATTGATAATTTGGGTGTAATGTATACTATAATATTATGGTCATAGGAGGAACAAGCTGTGTGTAATGTTCTCTAATAAAAGTGAAACATTATATCACGGAAAATCTTTTAGGTCTCATTAGAAAGCATTTGGCTCAAGTTATTAACTAAAATATTTTTACCTGAATTTTCGTGTAAAAAGTGGTGAGGAAGCACCCCTGGTGTCCTGAGTCTCCTCAGCATAAGCTGTGCCTGTGCTTCTAGTCATCTTTTCTATCATTCTGTCTCCTTCATGTTCTGTGTCCTTATTCTGATCAGTTCTAAAAATCAGCTCTCTCACTTTTTTCCCTATCGTAATCCCCCAAGCCGAGTGGTATGGAGTAGACAAAGGTAACCCACCTTTCTTGTTTTTTTTTTTGTTTTTTTGTCCTTCCCTTTTCTTGTTTCTTGTTTCTGTCTTCTCATGGTGGTGCTGATTGCTTGCGTTCTGTTGTGATAGACCTGAGGTTAATCTGGCTCATACTTCTCAAAGTAAGAGAGCTGATCTAAGAAAAAAAATTCTTCACTACTAATCCAGTTACAGTAGAAAAAAAGAACAAATGCTGTAGTTGCACTCTTACATGTGAGATGTTTGACTGGTATTAGCTCAGGTCACTCAGCATGCCTTCACCGTGTACAGTGTTGATGCAATGTCAGTTTACTCTGCGGGTTTTTACAATATTTCAGTTTGTATAAGTGTGACAACTCACATAATTGTGTATTAGGTAAAAAAAAAAATCTGCTTTACATGGAGAAAGTATGCAGTGTGGTTGAAACATCTGGCAATTTATAATAGTTACCACAGTAGTAGTAGTAATTTTTATGTATTACTTTTAAGAACTAAGGAAACAACCATTTGTGGGTGTGCTGTTATAGGAAATTAAACAACAACAGGGTGGTATGATGGAGCCTAATGCAAAGTCAAGTTACTTTCTCCCACCCTATTATATTTTCCTTTAACAGCACATCCTCTTGTGTTTGCCTTTTAGCGATGCACACTAATGTTTCAGTGTGTAGTTATCCATAAGGCAATGTGCATGTCATTGCTTTGTAATATGATGTGATGTTCTGATGTTAAGATAAGATAATACAAATAAATAAACCGCTGAACTCTCAGCTCTAGAGTAGCATGCTGTTTTGTGGTTATTTTGTACTATTTTTCTATATAAATAAAAAACTATAATAAAAATAATGTGTATTGTGTGTACAGCCAGAGATTATGAGATCCAGCGGGAGCGTATCGAGCTAGGCCGCTGCATTGGAGAAGGCCAGTTTGGAGACGTGCACCAGGGGATCTACGCCAGCCCAGTGAGCACCACCCCTTTCCCAGAAACGACCAACACAGCCTGACCAAACCATTAAACCCAATTTTACTGCAATTCCCCAAAAATGCTTTGTTTTTCTGATGATACTATAAGGTTTCAACCCATAATTAGCCCATCATTATTCCTGTTCATGATTTAGAGTTCATTTTGAGGAAGAAAAAGGTCTTTTATACAAGTCTTGAATACAAAAAACTGCATGAACCACAAGCATAAATATTTACACTCATGTCAAGGATTTTTCTTTGAAATACATTTCCACAAAGTTTAGTACTGACTTCCTCTCAGACATCCGGCCTGAACGGTTTTGTGTGATTTGTGATTCGCAGGAGAACCCTTCTCTGTCCGTGGCCATCAAAACATGCAAGAACTGCACCTCGGATAGTGTGCGGGAGAAATTCCTGCAGGAAGCCTGTGAGTATGACACGATATTACAGCAGACACTTCATGACTTCTGACACAGTAACTGTCCGTATGAAAAATCAAAATCACTTTCGTCATGTGAGAATCGGGAATTCGTGGTCTGAGTGTGTACCTGGTTAAAAAAAACTCATGGAACAGCATAAACATAAGTGTTCTGATATCTGCAAACAAAAATTATTGTCTATGACGTCCACATTGTCAATACTCTAAGAAATTCTCTAAGAAAAGTGAAGGTTTTTATATCAATACTGGGTTTAAGACATGGATTCATCGCTACAAGCCTTGAGAGTAAACGGCAAAGTATGGAAAGGAAAGGAAACTCCCTCAATTGCTGACCAAGAAAAAGTTCAAAAGTCAACCATCAGCGGGAAAATTGATCCCTACAATTTTCTGGGATTCTCAAGGGCCAGTATTGGAACATTATCAGGAAAAAGGTTCAAACAATCAACAGTGCACGTTAGAGTGCGATGCTTATGAAGAGATGAAGCTTAAACTTCGGGTTAAACATAGGGGACTGCTATCCCAGGGCATTGTGATCCTGCACGACGATGCTTGTCCGCACATTGTTGCCCACACTGTCGACACTGTAAAAACTTCATTTTGAGGCGTTAATGCATTCTCGCTATAGTCCTCACTTTCCCATGCTTGGTGCCCTAAAAACAACTCTATGCGGACAAAGATTCACTTCTGATGAAGAAGTGAAGACGTAAAAATGTAAAAGCTTAATAACAGATGGACTAAGTGTGAAAAGCAAAGAGGTTATGTAAAAAAAATAATCTATTTGTCTTTTTAAAAGCAAATTAAAATTCCAGTTCTGGCTGAAAGGTTTATATTAATGTCCTCATTATAAAGCCGAAGGACTTCAGCTTAAGGTCTGTCATTATTAAGTATCTGTTGTGCAGTAGAAAGTTTGCAGTGACCACTGTTAATTAGTCACGCAAGCTTTAGTGCCAACCTGTGAAACCGGCTCTGGTTTTACAATCAACAAACATTATATAAAATGTTTTATATAAAATTATTTCATTTCCCACAGTAACAATGCGACAGTTTGACCATCCTCACATTGTCAAGCTGATTGGTGTTATCACAGAGAACCCAGTCTGGATCATTATGGAACTCTGCACCCTTGGCGAGGTAAGATTCACTTGTTTAGGATTACCAAGATCAACGTATTTCTCCGCCGCAGTAAACGGTTTCTGTTAACTGAACATCTGGTGATTTTTTTTTTTTTTTCTTAAGTTGAGGTCATTCTTACAAGTAAGGAAATACAACCTGGATCTGGCGTCACTGATTTTATATGCACACCAGTTGAGCACAGCTTTGGCTTACCTGGAGAGCAAGAGATTTGTGCACAGGTGAGACCGAACACTTCAAACACAGCAAAGCTCATTCATTTCGAACAAGATGGAACACAGTTAAACATACAACCACATTTTTTTTTGGTCCAATTCAAGTGTGATCTGCAGGTCTCTGGTGATCAACATCTTGCTGAAATAACAAGCATATACAGTCAACTCCAGAATGATTGGCACCCTTTCGTGAAAATAAGCGAGTAGATAATGCATGTAATGATTCTGATCATTATGACTAATCTAGTATTATAGGTATTTAGGTAATTGGGATATGGATAATTCTGTCAAAAACATAGGTAGAAGAATTGTTTGAACCCTTGGATACTGTTAATAAAATTCGAAGAATTTGCTTCTTTGTGGAAAAACCATTCTTAATAAAGACATTAAGATACAGCTTTAATGTCTAGGAACATTATAGTTGTCTCTGACCATTTCCTGTTGTCCATCACTTTGGGGAGAAAAAAACTTTGCTTTGAACTTAAAACATTTGTGGGGGGAAAAACTGTTGAACCTGCTGAAGTTTGTGGTGCCAATTTTTTTTTTTTAAACTGTGTTATGAAAAAAAAAACAGATTTATTTAAGGAAAACATTCTGTTCCAAAAATCTGTTTGACGATAAAAGCATGGGGCTTATTCATTTGTTCAAGCCCAAAATATCACTCGCTGCATGTCTGGGTTTTTTAATAGATTAATTTTGGCTCATTTTCATGAAAGCTGCAAATAATTTTAAAGATGTCTAAGCTGGAAGCAACCACACACAGACACTCATTACACACTCACTTGATTGTCTTGAAAGTCAGCATATGATCAGGCCCATGCTGGCAAAAAAAAACAGCAGTTATAAAATAAATGGATTAGGAGTTAATAAGTATGCCCGTCATGTATGTGCTTATTCATGTGTGTCCTTCTATGTGTACGTTTTCTACAGGGACATCGCTGCCAGGAATGTGTTAGTGTCTTCCGCAGACTGTGTGAAACTCGGAGACTTTGGACTCTCCAGGTACATGGAGGACAGCTCTTATTACAAAGGTAACAGGCCCTGAAGGCTCTTGAGGCCACTCTCTGTTTTTTCTTACTGAAAATATTCAATTTGCACAATGCTACTAATGTCCTTTTGCTAAGTTTGTATCTTTTGGGTCAGTATAATATCCTGCACCTAAAAAAAAAATCATCCGCCACATAAAAAACACAGGTTAATCCAGGGTCCAATCATGTCCTCTGGGGTTTACATAGCATTAGCTATGACTCTTTCAGATCGTCAGGGATTGTTTGATTTATGTTTTCATATACAGTAGCACCCTCTGGTGGCCCAGGACAAATATGTAATAATTAACATGTTTTTTTTGTGTGTGTTTTTTTGGTAATAAATATATGCATTAATAAAGCACTGATCAGTATTTGGGTAAAACTTGCTTTTTATCCAGGACCAAGACTTTCTCAATACTTTGTATTTACACTCTGTTGTTAAATAAATACCCAAGAATATTAAGAGTTTGTGATTTTGAGATCTCACTTGTCTGCATGTGATAAATGTGAGCCATTCAGCATAGCAGAAAAATAAACATCTAAATCATTTCACAGTACTTTATGTAGTCATAGATCTTGGAATTATTTTAGTAAAGCATAAATATATTACCAGGTTAATTTATCTGTTTTTGGTATTAAAAGCATAATAAATAGTTTATGATTTTGCTGCATTTTGTGAACGTCTTCAATCATGATTTTTTATATTTTATTTATTTATTTTAAAGCCTCCAAAGGGAAACTGCCGATCAAATGGATGGCTCCAGAATCTATAAACTTCCGCCGCTTTACCTCAGCCAGTGATGTGTGGATGTTCGGTACATTGGACACTTTTTTTAATATATATTCTTTGTTAGTTTTGAGCCTTTTATTTACTAGGCTTTGAAATAACTTGAATTTTAGCTTAAGTCTTAAATTAACTAATGCTATAAAGGTAATAATCATTACTATATTAACATTATCGCATTCATTGTTGTGTAAAAATGAATCACTGTTTATATACCATGTGTCATCTATCACTCTGTCTTAGGAGTGTGCATGTGGGAGATACTCATGTATGGCATCAAGCCCTTCCAAGGTGTAAAGAACAATGATGTAATTGGACGAATAGAGAATGGCGAACGCTTGGCCATGCCTCCCAACTGCCCCCCTACCCTTTACAGCTTGATGACCAAATGCTGGGCGTACGACCCGGGCAAGAGGCCGCGCTTCACAGAACTGAAGACCCAGCTCAGGTTAGCCCGGTCTTCTTATATGGAGTTGACAAAGCTGTTAAAATAACGATATGAAAACCAGAAATATTGGATATGTTATTAGGTTGTGTTTTCGTGAAGGTTGTTTTGATGTCTGTGTGCACCGTTAAACACCAGGGGTCGCTGTTTTATTGCTAAATTTGGAGCTGATTTTTCTCTCCAGCGTTACGGAGCTAGACTGTGTAGTATTTAGTGTTTTTAAAAAAATTGTGTCGAGACCCACAAAAGAAAATGGAACAGTGGAATTTTGTACATTTTGGAACAACACTGGATTTTTCCAAAACTTTGGTCATTATTTCTGTAATTGTTCTATTCAAGTGCATACATGTAATTTAAAGTATAGCCAAGTGCATTTATAAACCCATCAAGCACCATGATGAAACTGTCTCTCGTGAAGAACATCCCAGGAAAGCAAAAGCAAGACTTACCTCTGCAGCAGAGGAGAAGTTCATTTAGAGTCACCAGCCAGAATTAACAGCAACTCAGATAGGCACATTATTTAAGAGATTGCTGCATATTGTGGAGGTCTTCAGCATTGTTGTACAATATCGAAAGACTGGTGATGTTTTATATAGTTTTGCTGGGCAGGCATGGATCATCCAGCAGCAGTGTCTTCTCATTTAAACTGTACTTGGGCTCCAGTAGGCAAATATATTTGGCTTTATAATACAGTGGATTGTATAGAATGCTCTTCATTGAGTTCACTAAAATACATCTTGCTTTTCTGGGTAGCACGATTCTGGATGAGGAGAAAGCTCAGCAGGAGGAACGCATGCGTATGGAGATGAGGCGTCAAGTCACGGTGTCCTGGGACTCCGGTGGATCAGATGATGCTCCTCCTAAAGTAAGCCACTGTGTGATTATTATGTTAGGCAACTTAAAGGAGTTATTGTAAAGACAAAGTGCTGTCAGTTCGTAAGCAGCTCTGTTGCAGTCGAGGGCAGAGCTCATTTCAGGACGAGGAAAGATTGCAGGACAAAATTCCACATTTTTGACGCTGTATTTAAGATATTTAACCATTAACGGGTTCTCCAAGAGATTCCTAATAATTTTGATTATGCTTATTGTTAATTACTGTACTTTTTGCAGACAGAACTGACTTGTAGTTCTATATATTATATTCCATCTGTCAATCCATCCAGGAACCTCTGTAGTCCAACCAGGCCCCATGCAGGCCTTTGGTGACCATTGTATTTATTCCCATTTTTGTATGACTGAGGTAGGACCTCCGGTCACCATTCACACACTACATGCAATTTGGGAACGCTAATTAGCTTAATCTGCATGTCTTTGTACTGTGGGGGAAAGCCGGAGAACCGGGAGGAAACCTACCAAGCACATGGAGAACTTCATGCACACGTGCCACCTCATACAGTATATTATAGTGTAATAAACATGCCGCCTTATACATTATAATATATTGTGATGATATTATAACAAATCATTTTTGGTTTTAAAGCTCTGGAATACATTGCACTGAATCCAAGCAAAGTGTTTTGGTATTACTATTGCCGTATGTTTTAATCTTGTACTTTCATATTACCCCATTTTAAGAAATCGCTTTAAGGATGATTTATGCATCCATGCAGTATTATAACCATTTGTTTTGGGACTCGCTCTTTCTGTTCATTCTATTATGCACCATTCACCTGCTGCTTCAATTAGTCATAAGAAGTAGCACTAATAGATAAATGTTTGTGTGTCTGTAACAGACCGCAAAGCGGTGGAAAGTACTTGTGATTTATGATGTTGTGTGTCAAGAAATGAACAGTCTGTTCTAAACGCTGGCTTCTGGTACTGAACATTTGAATTTTAAAATGTGGCACAGTCTCATCTTACTTTAAGATGTCACTCTGATTAGCCAGTGTACCTTTAACAGGGTTATATAATAGGCACATTCTTTCTGTCAGGTGAATAAGAGAAGCATTAGTTGATCTAATTTCCACTGCACGCTGGAAGAGTCTTTGTCCAGGAAAGTTCAGTGAGATGTCAGCTGTCTCTGGCCCGCCAGCTAAAATAAAGCAGCACTTTACATATTTTTATTCTCTGTCATAGTTGTCCGGTTTCCATTGTGTATAACGTGCAGAGGCTAACAGCGTTCAGTGAAGAATCTGTTCTAAGATAAACTGATACACGCTGTCAAATTGGCACTCGTAGCATTTTAGATCATCCTTTTGATTTCTGCTTCTTTTTTTTTTTAAAAAGCCCAGTCGGCCAGGTTATCCAAGTCCCCGGTCCAGTGAAGGGTTCTTCCCAAGTCCTCAGCATGCAGGCCAGCACAATCACTACCAGGTAACTGCATACCACCTATTAAACCATTTTGTGCCTAAACGAAGCTAGTCAAAGCTTTTCTGTGTAGTATGTTGGGTATTTGCCGGGAACCTTGCATGAAGCAAGTTAAATACAAACAACTTTCTATCTGTTTGTGTGTGTGTGTAAAAGTTTGCTCCATATGATTTTTTTAAATTCTTATTAAGGTTAGTCATATTATGCATTACTCAACTCAAATATGTTCTTTGTCAAGCTGTTGGTAGCTATTAGAGTTTCATCTCGCATATAAAATTACCGCCAGCCAACATTGGCACAGCTCAAGGTTATTTTCTGAGTTTGTGTTTTCTTATGAAACAGATGTGTGATGTTTAATTGCAGCCAAAAGTCCAAGATCTCTCGTTTGCATTTGTATTTACAATTTCGGTTTGCTTCAAATTTTGGTCAGCTTTGTAAACAGGCAATTCCATGCAAAGTTCAACCTTACCAAGGTAAGAAAAGGTTGGCATAATTTATCCTGTTTGGTTTCTACCAAATCATGCTAATGCACAAAAAGCACCAGGCAAATGCATTTGCTTATACTGATTAAACTTTTACTTATAAATTAAACTGTCCAATGCTGAGCGTCAATCATCAGTAAGCCATAAAATGATGAACACTACAAAGAAAGAGAGAGAAAAAGACCAGAAACAATGTAAGCAATAATTCCAAATGTAATAAATTCCTAGTTAGGTTTTTCATAATTCAAGCATGTTTTTATATTGTAATGCTTATATTAATTAATTTATCAAGATTACACAAATCACAGGACTTCTATCTTGTTTGCCAGAGTTAAAAAAAAGCCAAGAAAATTAAAGACGCATATAAACAACACACCTTATAACAAATCTAAACATGTATTATGCAAAATAAACACAGCAGTGCACAAAATACAAATATTTACACTATATACAATATTTTTTGACATGTATGCAAATGTATAACCAATACTGTGATTTGTGTAATCTTGATTAATTAACACGAGCCTAACATGGTGGTGGCCCGTACAGGATGCATTACAATATAGTTTGTAGACGACTGGTTTAGATAAGTATAAGTATATTAACTATTCCAAAAAACTAAATTAATGATTTCAAAAAACATTTTTAGATCTACAGTTGTGTGTTTATTTGGTGCACATGTAATACTTTTTGCAGTTGTTTTAAAATCCAGTGTTTGTATAAAACCTAAATTATTTATATTATGTTTATCCTTTTAACGTCACATACATAACGCTGCTAAAATACTGCATAACTTGAGTATGTAAGTGGTTATATGAATTTTATATCTTGTACAGTATGTGTCTAAGAATTGTTTTTACTTTTCTAAATTAGTTTAAAAGGACTAACACAAGACCTGTGTATTACACCATTTTGTACCCTTTTATTTTTGTGCATACCTTGGACGTTTTTTAAGTAGAGTCAGGAAGCAGTAGAATATATGTGCCACAGTTACTGGCCTGCTGCATGATGTCAGCACCACCAGAGTGTATTTAAGTTTATGTCAAGCTCCAGTAATGTTCAGGTCACTAAGTTTTTCTTTCTAAATTTAAATGAGATTCAAAACTTGATTAAATTTTTGAGAACTGGTGTAATTTCCTTTGACAAAATTGCTACCAGGCCGGACTCCTGTACAGAATTTCAGAAATGTAGTTATTATGCAGCAATTCATTGTAACTCAGCATCTCAGAAGCCATGTTCTCCTAGAATTCCTTGAAGGGAATAAGAACGAAAACCTATTAAGAACAAACTTAATCTAGATCCTGTTGTTATCCTTTCGGAGTCTGCTCATTTTTAACCTTATAAGGAGTCTGAGCAGAAGTCTTGGCTAATGTGGGGTTATTTTTGTAGCTTTTTATTTATTACTTCCGTTGGAAGAGAGAAGGAATGAGACCAGACTGTCGAGATCGAATCTAGGTCTCTGGGTCAAAGGTCAAGTAAATACTCGGTAGCATCAGTGATTGTTGGATATGATGATGATGGCTTTTTTTCCCTGCAGGTCACATTTTATTCATAATAATATTTTCATGACAGATTCTCTCTCTCTCTTTCTCTCTCTCTCTCGCTTAATGATCTTCTTGAGCATAAAAACAGCTGTTTCGTGCTTTGTGCTTTTATTTCTACTGGCCTTTGTGCTTGTTTTGACGTGTACTTTACTCTGCTGAAGGGATCGGGTTACCCTGGATCTCATGGCATGCCGGCAATGCCCAGTGGAGGATACCCAGCCCAGGCCTCTGTTCTGGAGTCACACGAGACCTGGAACCACCACAGACAAGACGTACCTGTTTGGTCTCCTAATATGGAGGTGAGCGTCACCCACCAGTTCAGTACAGTGGCGCTGCTCTGTTAATTTTAACTTTGAGTGCAAAAAAAAGTTACATTTTTGGGGTATTACTGAGAGGAATTTAATGTGTGATTTTATTTACATCTGGACTTGCGATGCGTTCATATCCACCCACACCTAAGAAAATTTCTGTTTAAACTACCTATGGGTTTTACTTTTTTTTTTTTTTTTTTTGACCAGTATCTATGTAGAGGCTGCCAAATTATGACTGCTCTAACTTGCTGTGCTGTGATTAATCGATTCTGCACACATTCAGACCTGTACATGTTTTTACATTTAAATGAAGAGTTTCTTTGTTTAATATACTTTGCATAAATTCGTTCATGAAAGTCTTCTTTTTTATCATGTGACAAAAAATATTACAGCATTATAATTTTATTTAATTTTACCTGTTTGCAGTAAATCACTGCTATTTTTTTTGTGTGCGTGTTTGTTCCATGTGTCTGTATTGTGGTTGCAATTGATGATAACTTAAATTCAAAGATTTTTCACTTTTAGTCTTGACCAGAAGTAATTTCTGTGTGCGCGCGCATGTAACAGGACGGAGGTGCTCTGGACATGCGGGCGCTGGGACAGGCGCTGCCACCTCATCTGATGGAGGAGAGATTAATGATGCAGCAGCAGCAGATGGAGGAGGATCAACGCTGGCTGGAGCAGGAGGAAAGCTTCCTGGTAATTTCATTTTATTCTCACCTCACTGTGTGCATGTCATTTTTAAAGGGCTTGTATTTTATATTTACAGTTATTTAGACTAGGTGGGACAGTGGCTTAGTGGTTAGCACTGTCGCCTTGCACCCCCAGAGTCCGGGTTAGATTCCTACCTTGGGGTCTGTGTGCATGGAGTTTGCATGTTCTCCCTGTGCTTGGTGGGTTTCCTCCAGGTACTCCGGTTTCCTCCTACAGTTGGAAGACATGCCCGTAGTGTGTGAATAAGCATGAGAATCTGATGTGTGTGTGCCCTGCGATGGATTGGCACCCTGTCCAGGGTTTTCCTCGCCTCGTGTTCCTGGGATAGGCTCCAGGCCCCCCGCGACTCTATATACAGTACATGATAAAGCGGTACAGACAATTAATGAGTTATCGAGACTCTTGTAGCTATGGACTGTTCACTAACTTTTAAACTTCAGTTTATTATATATGGCTAAATTCATAACTTACTCTAACATTATGTGGTGGAGGAACATATTTTTGGTAAAGTATTTGAATTAGAAGGACAAGTTTGTTGAACTGGCACATTAAACCAGTTGTGCATTTCATCAGCTGTAAATTGTATAACACTTAGACAAAACACCATATGAATGAAGTGAACAGTGGAATTGTGCCCTGTCCACCAGTGTGTGTGTGTTTGTGTGTGTGAAAGAGAGAGAGCCTGTGTGTGTGTGTTTATGTGCACTTGATTGAGCAAAATAGAGATATGAAAAACAAAGCCATAAATCCTGAGTGTGTTGCGTCTGGGAATCACACAGGCCTGCAGGGTGAGACTCCTCCTCTAGAAAGAGCTTGGCTACTGCTGTGGAAGAAGAGACCATGTTTCCATTTTAACCCCACAATATAAAAAGTTTCCTTAAGCAGCATATGGGTTATTCTCTGTGTAAACACCACAATTTGGGCGGAATTTCAGATCCATATTCATCAAGAAAGACTTTCCTACTAAACCAGTATGGACTTCATTTATTTCCTGAGCAGTCTTTTCATATAGCATCTTGCCTATGCATCACTATCATGCAGCAGAGAAAATTGCACAAAAAGTTTCACTGGGAAATCTCGCCTTTGTCCTGTTGCACATTTTATAGTAGTTGAACATCTTGCAAAAAAAAGTCTTACAACATGCACTGTAATTATTTATACTCCCAACTATACATTATCTCCTTTAAGACGGTTCAATTTTCAATCTGGTTTCTCTCGGGGTTTCTTCTTTAATTTGCCTAAGAAAAATTTTCCTGGCCACTTTGGTCTTCCTCGTTATAAAGCTACTTTTTGTGATGTGACAATATCTGTTTTCAAAAGAGCTATATACATACAGTACCGTGCAAAATTCTCAGATGCATGTGATTAACTGATCTAGATATAATTTCCACATTCAAAAATATGCTATAAAAAGCATTGCACAATAATTAATGAAACAAAGTCATTCATTGGTGTGACGAGCCTTTGCTTAAAACTTCTGAGGACTTAGTCATACTTGGTTTCTTTTTCTCATGCATGCAAAACCCAAAAGCTTTGTTTTTTTTTTACTTTTTTATGTCTGAAAAGTGCTCTTTTATGTAATATATTAATTTCTTTTATGGGTTACAGATTTTTTTTTTTTTTTCTGTAAGATTTTTTTTTTTTTTTTTGCAGGATTAATACTGTTTGGAACCAGGATTTAGTATTTTTGTTGTACTAACTTAGAAGTTATAAAATAAACATATATACTCTCTCTCTATATATATATATATATATATATATATATATATATATATATATAACAAAGCTTGCACTTAAAAAACATTTGCACTGTACTTTAAATTGACATACTTTATTTTTTATTGTCATTTTTTTAATGGCTGTATTTTTTAAACTATTTCAAGACAGTTTTGGCGTATTCTATCATTAACATTTTATTTCTCCTGTATTCATTCTGGAGGAAGATCTGGTATGATTTGGTTGTGCACAGTCATTCCTTCATAGGAATTTTATAATTGTCGCTTCATATGAGAACTGTGAAAACGACAGTGAAAAGAGGCAGGGAGGGAGAAGTGGGATGAGTTAGAGGGAGCCAGTGTAGGATGAGAGGAAAAAGAGCAAGAGCTTGTGGGAGTCATTTGGCTCTGCGTTTGCTCTGCCTGCTACAGTCGAGCACATTTAATCCACACTCCAGCCAGAAGCCAGATCTCAGTCCTCCTCCGGCACGCCGTCGTGCTGATGGAACAGTGCTCACCACACTCTCTCCTCGCCGTGGTGAGGACGCACTCCGCTCCAAGGATGCACCTTTTCAAGTCTTGCTTCGGAAAACCGGTACTGAGACGCTCAGAGCTGTTATTACTGTTTATTTTCGTGGATTGGTTCTGTTTCCTGTTTGCTTATATGACTTGGTGAGGACTCTGAATAGGTTTGAAGAGGACTTGGAAAGATGTTGTGGATTTTCAGTTTGTTACCCGAAGTAAAATCAGAATGATGAGAAGAGATGAAACTGAGTACATGATGCACGGTGCTGCTAGCACATTTGTAGTTGGATACCATACCCACATATGTTTGTCTGTTAATTTGTCAGTGGGTTTTGTTGCTTTTTGGGTAATTAGAGATGATATAACAACATTTGTACAAGGGATTATATCTACAAGGTTGTGTATGGCGGAGAATGGAGGTGTTTGTGTGTGTATGTATTCTTGTTATACAGTGAGAAAGACACTATTTAAATCAAAGACCAAGATGTTTCAGTGTAGTCTGTTCTTGGAATCAGGTGTGTAATTGTGTGTGGGGGTTTTTTTTTTTCCTGTGTGTCTTCAGAAGCCAGAGTCCAGGAATTCAAGGGGCAGTATTGACCGCGAGGACGGTGCTCTCCAGGGGCTGGTAAGTTCCCATAACCCTTTGCTTGTTTGTGTTTTATCCCAGAAGTCATGCCGAGTACAGACACATTACATCTTGGCGCCTTAAAGCCCTTTTAAGAGGCTTAGAAGTAACTCTAGAGCCATGATAGTTTCAGGGGTGCATTTACTTTTGTGTTCCACTGCAGTCAAGCTCTAGAAAAGATGTAGCGAAAGGTTAAAAGCAGTGGCTGGCTAGAGGAGTGTCACATGGAGCAGCAGCCACAAGTTGTTATTTCACATGCCATCTCCAAAAACAGCCGCGGGCAAACCAGACACATTTTCTCCGTGTAATTACAGAACTTTCTGTATGTTACTGTATGTTGGATAGAAAGTGTTTTGGAGATGTACAAATGCGTCAGTTATGCACGCTTTCCCACAAACCACTCACTCCCACCCGTAACACCAGCCATAATCCTGCATGCAGTAAAATCAGGGTAGGACAGCCAGTCGAGGCGAGTCAGCAAAGCCCTGAATGCTTGTTTACGTTTCTATTTTCTTTCAGACGGGAAATCAGCACGTATACCAACCTGTGGGCAAAGCAGGTACGTGCCTCAGTGCTGCCTTACTGGCGTTCTCAAATTGGCTAAACATACATTCGAACCGATCAGATTTTTTTGTATGTGTTTTGTTTTTTTGTTGTTGTTTTTTTCCCTCCCACTTCAATGCTTACAGTTTGTTTCTTCTGCAGATCCCGGAGCTCCACCTAAAAAGCCTCCTCGTCCCGGCGCTCCGACTCACCTGAGCAGCACAGCCAGCATCAGCCCCGTAGACAGCTATAACGAAGGCATCAAGGTACACCTGCCTTAAGCTCTCGGTTTATCAAGCATGTGCTTTCCGTAGTCAGACAGATCTGCTGCACAGGCATCACTCACTCAAGTCTGGCTGCACTTTATAACCAACCTGTAAGCATGGCAAAAAGCATGCAGTGTGCTTTTTATTTCATTTTTTTGCATCCTTTGTTTGCATGGTTTTTGGGACAAACTTTTGAGCCAAACAGATGGAAAAGTAAAAGAGTGCAAGTGTCAGAATTTCCCCTGCTTTCTTTAGCCAAGTGGCTTGAGTTGCAGCTCGTCAGCAGAACGGGAAAGTTTATTTTCCCAAGCATGCAGGAGGATAAAAGGGGTCCAAAAGACTGACCCGAACCCCCACCACCACTACCACCATGACCACCGCTCATTGACAGTGATGAGGGTCACTAATTAATACCTTTATCTAAATCTAATCCCATCCTGAAGTCTAGTAACCAATTAGACTCTTTCAGCTTTGAAAGTCTTTTCAAATCTGTCATAGAAGACGGAGTATCTGGACACACACACACACACACACACACACACACAAAAGATTGATGTTCATGGTGAGCTAGATAAAGAGACTAATCGGATGTGGTTTTCAGCTCCGGGAAAACCTTTCTTAGGCCAGTTGGAGGATAACAGCGTAGATAAAAACAGTTTTCTTTTACCACCTCCTTTCCACCACAAGACGGTGACCTCTGCTTCATGGTTCTCATCTGCTGCCAAAACCATAATGCAGAATGCACACTCATTCAGCGTTTTCGAGTCACTGGTCCTTTTTTTGTTTAAACCTTCCAGGCAGTTTTGCTTTCGAAAAGTGTTGTTTTAAAACTGTGTTGTGTACTTTGAAGAACATGCGCAATTTTATTTTACATTTAAAACAATAAAAAAAGATTCTTCTTACAGAACCAGAACCCTGTTAAAAAAAACATTTAACCACTAAATCATGCAGCACAGCTTTTTTCTCCTTAGTTGTCAGTATGTGCATGTTAATTTCTTCTTCGTTTATTTTTTTGCATCATTAATTCTTTGTTCCTGTTCTGTTTCCCTGCATCCCTCCCTCACCCCCCCTCACACTCGCCTGCTTTTTGCTGCACGTAGCCCTGGAGGGTAAGGACTTGTGTGTGTCGGTTATGTGTGTACTGTACTGTATGTGTCAGTTAGCAACTGCTGCTCTCACACTCATCTTTATGTTAAAGGGAGTCATCTATAAACATTAAGATACTAAAGTACTAAACACTAATGTACATACCGAGTCGGGCCAAAAATGTATACACACTTCAGGAAAAGAAAAATTGTATGATATATTATATTATTATAATATTATTATACTATTATCATATATCAATGTATATTGTACAGCAATACAATACTAAATGTAGTATTAAAATATTTATAAAATGTTTATTCTTTTCCTGTAATGTGTATACATTTTTTGGCTGACTCTGTATATCTATCTGCACACACACACACACACACACACACACTTGTACTTTATGTGTCTGCCCTGAACTAAATGAGTGTGAGACTTCAGTTACTGCTGTAATGTTTGTTATAGTTAGTGCTCTAGCATTAGAAATGAGCAAAGGTACAGTAAGTAAAGTTTTACTAAGAACTTCCTAGAAATTAGATTCCTTCCTAGATTACCTATTCAGTCTTATTAACGCCTCTGTCTACATTGTTTATCGCGCTAGCCCAGGAACTTCCACCTAATAAGATTTTGATTATTATTAGATCTAGATTAGACATCACGAGTGATCGAAGACCAGGAGAAACTCCTCATATTCCAGCCTTAACTTTTTATTCCCACACAGGTACATTACATAGTATTACACATGAGGCTAAAGTAGACTTACTTGGGATCTTTTCCCGATATGTTAGTCCTTTTAATGCAGGTCATCTTTGCCTTCTGTCTTTTCCTGGCGTTTGGTTGGAATAAAAGTCTGGAGATTAAAGGTTAAAGATCCAGGACAAAAGTAAAATAAAAAAGAAAATTGAAATATGCAACCTAAAAAAACCAATGTGGCACGCCAACACTGGTGTTTCAGTCAAGTGTATAAAATCATAGCAGAAGCTCTAGATTATAGTATGACGATAAAAATAATATAGAAGTTGACAGAGGCTTAGCTATAGAATGTAAAAAAAAAAAAAGACAGTGGTGTAACTCCATAGTTTGGAACGATCATGCGTTTCTGTTTATTTTGTGTAGTGAGCGATGTGCAGGCTTACTTTCTTATTGTACCTTTACCTTAGTGTCTTGTGTCACAAAAACACACATCTGGTAATTGGGAAATAGTTTTTTTTTTTTTGTCACAGCAATTAATTATCACATTTTAAGATATGTGGGCTTGTGGCTTGTGGACTTTAAAATCGTTTAACCAACCAACCAAAAAAAAAGGAACATCAGTAAATACTAGGGATGTCTAAAGAAATTTAAATACCCTGTTAATTGTGTGATGAGGCAGTTTTTGAAATGAAATCACTTTTAAAATATTTTTTATGCCTTACGCGCACAGAAAGTTCGTGAGAAATTATGAAGAAGTAAAAAAAAAAAGCCTTGTCTAGCCAAAGTTGTTAAATGAGCTCTGAAGGTTTGTAAATCAAAAGAAAGTTTCTGATCTAATCATCAACCTTCACAAAGTATGTTTTTTTTTTAAATAAGATCAGAGTATGGGCTCTTGTGTTAGGAATATCTGCTCAAATATTTAGCTAAGATGCATAAATGCTGTAAATCTCATAAGATTATCTTTATATTTCCACTTTAGAACATCGGCTCCTTTAACTTTGTGGTTTCTTTGGTGGAATCCCATTCAGCATTAAATATGAAAGCTTGTGCATTAAGTAGTGCCTTTAATCAGGCGTTAGAGAACGATTTAAGATTTAGCCTTGTGTTAGAATCTAGCTGTAGTTTGTGTTAGCTGTGAACAAACTAAATATAACTAAAGATGTATCCAGTGCGTATTAATCTAGTTTCTCACAGTGCACTGTTAAACCAAATTCATTAGTGTTCATCTGATATCTAAATGCTACTGCCATCTAGTGTTCAGACCTCAGCACTTTATTGCTTGATCTGGTTTCTTGAAACTGGTTTCTGTCTTCTGAAATGTTTTCTGCTTTCAAACCACAGCAGCAAAAAAAAAAAAAAAAAAAACTCATTCATCCATATACTCTCTTCCTAGTAACAATTTTGCACTGTTTGTTCACCAGATCCAGCCTCAGGAGATTAGTCCACCACCCACAGCCAACCTCGACCGCTCCAATGATAAGGTCTATGAGAATGTGACTGGACTGGTGAAGGCGGTGATAGAGATGTCCAGTAAAATCCAGCCTGCTTCCCCTGAAGAATACGTGCCCATGGTGAAGGTATAAGAACCACCACTACGCCTCCACCCCAATACATAAATGAATGTTTTAGCGATTGGACGTAGTGCTAATCTGTGCTGGTGGTGCTTGTAGGAGGTGGGACTGGCTCTGAGAACGCTGCTCGCGACTGTGGACGAGACCATCCCTATTTTACCGGCCAGCACCCACAGAGAGGTCAGTAACTGCCATCCTGCTAAATCTGCATTAAACCCATCCGTCATTAGGTTATAAAGTGTATATGAGGTTTGAGACATAGATGTTGGTTTCTGAAAGATTTAACCATCATGAATGGGTCAGGTACCCATTCAAAGTTCCCTGTTGAGTCTGGTTACTCTCAAGGTTTCTTCCTACTGCTATCTCATGGAGTTTTTCCTTTGCCGCCATCGCTCTCGGCTTGCTAAGGATTATGATTTATACACATTTTCTCACATTTTGTACACGTTTCCTTGCTGCTTTGAGGAAATGACCCTCGTTAAAAGCGCTATATAAATAAAAATTTAATTGAATTGAATTAGTCCGTCCAAAAAGGTTTAGTTTAACACATTGCTATACTATATAAATTCAGGTAATGCATGCTAAAATGTGTATTGTGTAGTTTATGTATGTATAAGAATACATCGATCAGCCATAACATTAAAACCACCTGGGTTTCCATTGTGCCACCAAACAGCTCTAGCCCCTCAAGGCATGACTCTGAGAACTCTGGAGGTGTGCTGGCAGTGTTGGGTTTAACCAAACTTGGATGTAACAAGTAATCTAACGCGTCAGGTCCGCCATTTAAGTACTCAGTCATTTAGTTATATTTTTAAAAATGAAATCCATTATTCAGACAATTTATGTAATCCGTGAGACAGACAGTAGTGATTCCGTTAGTGTGCGTGCGTAAAAGTCATCTTACAAGCCCCACCCCCGATAACCCGCCCCCCTCTGTTATTCCTGCTATTATTCTTGCTTGACTGGCTGTGAGAAGCGGTGTTAGGCACCATGAGCCATCGCGAGTGACCACCTGACATTTCGCGAAGTTCTGCAAACGCCAAAACTTGCAGTAAATTATGATAACCCATACTTATGGCCATTGCGTGAAACCACGTAGGTGAGATAGGTGTATTAGTAGTTAACAACTTCGCTGAGTGATAATGGTAGAATAATTATAAAGGTCTTGACTAAAACAACATGCAAGAGGAATCACAAAGGAGTTTTAATTTTCCGCAATGAAAAAAAAGTACTCTAACTTTTATCAGAAAGTAACGCTGTAATGTAACTGATTACTTTTTAAAGACAGGAATTTTGTAATGTAATTAGTTAATATCCCCCAACACTGTGTGCTGGCACCAGGACATTAGCAGCACATTTCCTGGATGCTGGATCAACAATCTTAAATCCTTTGCCTGCTAAGCCCCAAACACAGCAAGCTGTGATGCCCTGAGTGTTCTGATACCGTTCTATCATAGACAGCATTGACTTCCTTTATAGCAATTTGTTCTGCATTGGCTTTTCTGTAGGATCGGACAGGATAGGTTGTCCTTTGGTCCCCACAGACATAAATGACATAAATGATCACCAGTTTACTGGTATTTAATTGATATTCAGTGCTATTTTATTAATTCATTATTCTAGTATTGTTAGTCAGTGTATAGTATGTTACCATGAAACATATACTGATTATTTTAAACACGTTAGAACCAGAGAAATTGTGTAACTGCAGGAAGAGGAAACCTCTAAGCATTAGATTATATTGGGACTAATATTGGCATTAGATTATATTGGGACTAAGCATTAGATTATATTGTTGCAAAGTGTTTAATGTGAGCTGCTATCTCTGTGTGTTCAGATCGAGATGGCTCAGAAGCTGTTGAACTCGGACCTGGCCGAGCTGATCAATAAGATGAAGCTGGCGCAGCAATACATGCTCACGAGCCTGCAGCAGGACTACAAGAAACAGATGCTCACAGCGGCGCACGCCCTCGCCGTCGATGCCAAGAACCTGCTGGACGTAATCGACCAGGCCAGGCTGAAAATGATCACTCAAACACGGCCACACTAGGAAAAAAAAAGGCAAGTTTAGGAGACAGGGACCCTATGATGCAGCACAGGACACGAGGGGACGCAATGTCCACTGCTGGGACTATATGGTGATGTTGTTTACTGAATCACAGCACCAGTGGCTCTCGACATGAAACACACCTGTACGCCGGACGTCTCACTACAAGAATATGAAATATGAAGCCTTTTCTATAGAGACTTAAACACAGTATGTTCAGCGGACTCAGAGATACAGAGTCATGCTAATCATGTTTTTATTGTCCTGTTTGTGCTGGCTGTTTGCTTTCTTTTTCTTTTCTTTTTTTTTCCTTTTAAAATAAGTCCAGAGATGAACTCCAGCAACGGATACTTTTATCTGAGAAAACATCACAACTGGAATCCACATGGAGCTAATGCAGAGCCTGGAACAGCATGAGCTCTAACCCAAAGGTGTATCGCAGACACTCACCCACTTCCTGTTCTGAACTGTTGTACAGCAGAGTCTGCCATTGTTCTGATTTACACACACACACACATACGCACATCGAGGCTCACACTGTTCTTTTTATCCTCTGACTTCCACTCAGGGGGCACCTTGAGGCACGGCACGACACATCATGCTGTTTATCGTCATCATATTCCGCACAAGAATGCATATATTTTTTAAAGAATTGTCTATGGAATTAAGATTTAAAAAAAATGTGTATCTCTAATACTGGGGTATTAATGGGTAGAAGAAAAATGTCATCAGGGACTGTTAAAAAAAAGAAACTGAATTTAGTAAACACCTCTTCTTCGTATCAGACAGTAAAGCACAATTTTAGTAGCTTAAGACCTTTTTCTTACTCACTGCTTCCTCAAAGTAAATCTGGTAAATGTAGAAATGGTCCACATTTGCCACCAATATCTCTGCGTCTTTCCCCAGGCTGATCACCTCGGTCACGTCACGTCACCCCCCTGTGTATAGTACAATCTATAAATGAATCCTCTTTGTCACTCTGATAAATTATTCTCAGGAAACAAAACTGACTGTACAGAACCTTTAACTAATAAAATGTGTTACTCTTGTATTCATGATCCTCCTGGTTTTCTTTAACTGACCATTGATTAAGCTTAAAAAAAAAACAACATTGCGTACATTTCAGTTTAAACTCCGATTTTGCCTATAACTTGTATTTAGATTGTATTTACGTCTTTAAGACAGATAGTCCATGGGCATTTCTCTTTTTATGAGTTTTACATTTTCTTTGATCATTTTTATATTCACTGTCCCACAGCATCAAAAGACATAAATCTGAGCATTTTATTTTGAGTCAATTTCATTTAATTTGAGTAATTTATGCTTACATGAATGGTGTTCAAGTCAAACCTGTACTTGTGATGACATTTCTCATGCATGAAGGCTGATCGACTTACAGAAGACGCAAAGTACAGTGATGAGAATGGTTAAAAAATTTTACATCCGTGAATGACGATCCCAGGAGACGTGACTCTTAGCCCACTGCAGTCGTTCCTGTAAACATTCAGCAAATGGAACGCCCGATGCTTTTAAAAAAATCAACCATTGTGCAGAAGAGATGCATCTGTGTGTGTGAAAATCATTTACCAACACAATTTCAAATTACAGGAGCTCGGCTGGAAATTAATCCCACATTTCCGTACAGTCCTGTCCTCGCTCCAAGCCATTTCCACATGGGACATTAAAGGAGTTCCTGGGAGGCCAGCGTTTCAGGCCCGAAAAAGTCGTACTGAGAAAACTTTCTACCTTGATGGTATACAAGCACTGGTGAAACACTGGGATAAGTGTATTAGTGTAGCAGGGGGTTATATAAAGAAAGATTTTACTTTCATAACTGTTCTTTTATTCTGCGCAATTGAAAGTCCCGCTTTGCAATGTAAATAAATTTTACCTTTTGGGCCACCATGTATATTATAATTATACAGATCATTTTTATATTATAGAACACTGGTATGATTTGTGATGTGGTGAAAAAAAAAACTTGGGGGGGGGGGTGAAAAAACTATTTCTTTTTGGTAAAAACCTGATTTGCTTTAAAATGTCTCTGAGAATACATTTTTTGTTTTCTTTATATTGAGCTTTTGACATAGGCAAAAGCAGCTTTACAGAAATCTGTGTGTAGCTCTAGATCCTTAATGAACAAGCTAGAGGTGACAAGAGACAAAATAAAGCTCCCGATGTGACCTGAGACAATGTGAGGAAGGAATCTGGACAGGAACCAGACTCAGAATGGAGTCCAGCATGTACTCTGTGCAGAAGAGTAAAGACAAACAGGTCTGTGTTTACAGGATGTTATATATGAGCAGATTGTGAAACAGCATCTAGGTGAGATTATCATCTGTTTATAAATGTAAATGGCCTTGCACCTCCAGGATGAGGTTTGATCTCCCGTGTTTAGTGGGTTTCCTCTGCATACAGGGAATAGGAAATAGAAAAAGAATCAGCAGCCTTTATTTCTTATATATACATTACTTTTCTCTTTGCATATCCCAGCCTGTTAGAAACCCGGAGTCTGAGCTCAAGGTCAGCCATGATACACAGGCACGTGCACACACAGAGATCAAAGGGGGCTTGAGCACCTCCCCTTTTTATTCCTGGAGAGAAAGTGCCCTTTTTTCTGGGGTGCTTTTTTTTTTTTTTTTTTTTTTTTAAATAATATATATTCCTGTTTGCGCACAGCTTCCCTGTCAAACAAATATGTTTATTGAAGAACAGTATATCTAAATATCAGGTCAGGAGTTCTAAAGCGAACATCAGCTATATATTATCCCGCTTATTACATGGCTGCCTACCTACCAAATAAATAATTATGTTGACACTAAATATTAAAAGGGAGTTTATTGATTGAAGCCCGATTGTATTGCTTCCACTAAAGAAAATGGTCCACTCCGTCTCTACGGTTAGAATCTTGTGAGTCCATAGCAACGCTTTGTTTTTCATGTTCTGTTATACTCCGCACAGCGGTCTTTTATCAAGAAATAACGGACTGCATTCTACATTGGAATTCAACCAAGCCATCATGTAATAAAATAAGTTAGTAATAAGCTTAATAAAGTTACTAATAAGTATATATCATAGCATAAATTGGTGAATTTAGAAGAAATCTATAGATGCAAACAGATAGAGGATAGATACACTCTAAAAAATGTAGTAAATCTGAGTAACTGCATCTGGTACATTAATCAATAAAACTGAGTAGAAATAAGTTAACATTAAACATTAATATAACAATATTAAACAAAAATAACAATATTTATAAATTAACATTTTTTTTATTTCCTCTAAACCTTTATAAAATAGTAGTCCATACAACCACAAATACATACATGACATTGGCTTTTATTGAATTTTTCTCAATTATTTTGGTAAGTTTAATTCAAACAATCAAGTAAGATTTTCAGAGATTTTGTTAAGTTAATAAAGTTAAATATTTCTCTAATATTTACTAAGCCACAGAATATTTTTAGAGTGTAGTAGGTTTAAAACAAACTCCATCTAAATGTGGACTTTGAAGGTTTTATTTGATGATGGTGATACAGTCCTCCCTCGAATGTGAAACTAAGTCCATGTCTATGGCGTCAGATTTATGTCAAAAGTCACGAGCGCGTAAGACATGCTCACGAGCACATTATGTTATTTCACACGCGCAAAAATGAACCTTCAGGTGGCATGATAAAAGTACTCGCGCACAAATTCAACAACCGGGAGGTGTACAGGCACCTGCGCGCGAGCGCCTGGCATACTCTCATAGGTTAACTCTGCTCGCGCAGTGGAATCCTGCTCGCGCGCAGCGGGCTTCTGCTCGCGGAGCGCTGTTTTGCTCGCGCAGTGGATTTCTCCTCGCTCAGCTGATTTCTGCTCGCTCGAGTCTAGATGACTTTTGACAATTTGGGGGCGGAAACCAAGGAGGGCACTGACTCTCTTATAATTGGTCACTTTCATCGTAATCACACCCACAGGGACATCCTTGTACCTTGATTGACAGCTCTCATTACAGGAAGGCACGGAGTTGGGTTAAGTTACCACCGAAGAAGAGTGGGAATTAATTTTCTAATATACATAAACTGTCTATCCACGTATAAAATGCTGCGCAGATCATAGTTAAATCAATTACCATATTTTCTCTTACATCTATAAACGGCCAGATGAGCTGGAGCCACACAAAAATACAATAAGGGACAAGGTGTTAGCCTGCAAAATCAAATGCATTAAATCAGCGTCAGTAAGAATAGCACTTGTACATGTGAAAACAATTATGTTATGATTCAGTTAGCCTAATGTTAGTTGTCTAAGATGCAGTTTTTAAAGATTACAAGTTTTAAAATGAGTGTCGGGCGATCAGCATCACAAGTGTTGGCTAAGGCGTTAGCTACAGAACGAATAGGCTAGCTAGTTACGTTACTTATTGCTAAAAAATATGGTAATTGATTTAACTATGATCTGCGCAGCATTTTATACGTGGATAGACAGTTTATGTTTATTAGAAAATTAATTCCCACTCTTCTTCGGTGGTAACTTAACCCAACTCCGTGCCTTCCTGTAATGAGAGCTGTCAATCAAGGTACAAGGATGTCCCTGTGGGTGTGATTACGATGAAAGTGACCAATCATAAGAGAGTCAGTGCCCTCCTTGGTTTCCGCCCCCAAATTGTCAAAAGTCATCTAGACTCGAGCGAGCAGAAATCAGCTGAGCGAGGAGAAATCCACTGCGCGAGCAAAACAGCGCTCCGCGAGCAGAAGCCCGCTGCGCGCGAGCAGGATTCCACTGCGCGAGCAGAGTTAACCTATGAGAGTATGCCAGGCGCTCGCGCGCAGGTGCCTGTACACCTCCCGGTTGTTGAATTTGTGCGCGAGTACTTTTATCATGCCACCTGAAGGTTCATTTTTGCGCGTGTGAAATAACATAATGTGCTCGTGAGCATGTCTTACGCGCTCGTGACTTTTGACATAAATCTGACGCCATACATGTCAGTCACCATCAGTTATTGTGTATGTGTACATGCATAGCAATAATAATATTAATGTATTTGATTAAAACATTAAGGCAGTATTCTGATGCTTGGTTGTGTGGAGCTAAAAAGTTATTTTGCTTGTGAAACAAAAAGTATTTAAACAATTACTTTTATTCATGCTTCAGTGCAGGGCCATGCAAGGGCAATTGCATGAGTTTGAGGAAGATAAAATTAACTTAAATTATTTTTTAAAAAAGGAAGTCAGTGTTGCGTTAATATATATACTTTTTTTGTTTAAAAAAAGAAAAAAATACGTAATTATGAGAAGTGCCTTTATTTCACTTGAGCCCCTGCCCCTCAAAATGTCTGTGCACGTCCCTGATGATACAGCACCTATACAGCAAACAGGGTTGAGGGCCTTAATCAGCTTTCCTCCGAGTGTGTTACTCCGCCCCTAACGGTGCTTTTCAAGCAGCTCGAAAAGAGGCGGTCGGCAGACGTCACGCGGTTCGGAGGAAACACGTGATAGTCTTCGGCCCTCCCGCCTGAGTGGTAGTAGTAGCCTTAATGTGGGAGCCCCCTAGTGACGGGGAGGAATTTGTCACGACTAAATTAGGGGAGAAAATTTGAAAAAAAAAAAAAAAAAAGAGAACAGCTGATTCAACTTCACTCAAATCACTCTGATTTTGATGTCATGTTTCATGGATCAGATGCAGAATTTACCGACTTGATCAAGCATTCAGCTTTAATGAATAAAGGCCTAAATTACTAAGATTTTTCACCTATAAGCAGGTCACCATTTGGACTTACATAAATAAGCCTGTGACTGACTGATTACTACATTGATTAATTTCACAGCTGGCAGCAATTCTTTTAACCCTAAATAATGCAGTGAGAAGATTCTCATGTCTTGAACAGCCATGTCAGATGATGTATCCTGTGGTCATGAAAAAAAAAATTGTTTCAGAAGATTTAAATCAGCTTACAATAAATTTAATGAAAAAGATTCCTACTACCTGAATGTACTGAATCTGAGGATATAAACTATACTGATTTGCACCCCTTTTGCATGGATCCAAAATTAAATCAGTTCATCTGCTAATTACAATAATTATATAGTCAACTCTAGTGACTTTGTAACACATATGCCAGTCTTTCTCAGGCTACCTTCATGTTGCTTGTAGCACTCAGATTCTGGATTTTATTTTAACATTTAAAATACTAAAAGTATATGCACCAAAAAGTAGCTGCTATAATTAGAGATTAATTAGAGTTACAGTAGTTTTTAATTTTTAAAAAATCAACATGAGTAAAAACAAGACGCATTAAATTACATTTTCTGGTTTTTATTGTAAAAGCACTTTAGTCAAAGAGACCAAAGCCCATGTCATCATCAGACTCCTCAGACTCTTCCTTCTTCTCTTCCTTCTTCTCCTCTGCCTTGGCTGAAAGAGCAAACAAACAAGATGTAAACACAGCCCAAGTAAGCAGTGCTTGTTTTATATGAAGTGTGCTGTACAATTAGAATTGTTTAGATATGCTCAGTCATAGCATTTGGATACCAGGACACATGTACATTATATAAATTAATGTGTTGTGATCGGATTTACCTGGGGCGTCTCCACCAGCAGCAGGAGCAGCTCCACCAGTGGTGGGAGCAGGAGCAGCACCACCAGCTCCCACGTTGCAGATCAGGCTACCAATGTCCACGCTGGCCAGAGCCTGAAACAAATTTTAGCCATTTAGCTGAAAGAACACCAGCACTAGTACCAGCTTGACCAGCAAGTGTTGAGCCCATCAATCCATCTAGCATGGGCCATGTCTATTAATTTGCAAACAAGTGAGAACGATGAGCAGCCACTTTCTCAGCATTTTTATTAAGAGTGAGCACATCAGCTTTCTTACAAGCCCATCAAATTGATATTGGGGTTTGCAGGCAAATTAAAGATCTTGGAAGAACTATGGTACCAAAAACCCCTTGATGCAGGCTACAGTCGGGTGAAATTAGAGGTAATCGTGGCATTTTAGGTGCACTCCACCTTTTGCTGTAAAATCCTAAAATACTCACTCCTGGCTCACAATGATACCCAAGTGAAAATTTTGAGTTGCAAATCCGTATGATTTGCATGGCAATGTGTTTAGAGCACCATCTGTAGGATTGCAGAGGAACTGCAACATTTTACCACCTATAATAAACATACAAATTAAACTTTTTTTTAATTAAAATAGCTAATGCTTAATCACAATACATTGCTGAATCAACATCCCATCTCATTTTACATAACATGTATAAGTGTACAGGTTGCAAATTTTGCCTCATTTTGTTTGCTGAACATCCACAAGAGGCATGCACATTACATCACACATTATGTCAGAGGGTCAAAGTGTCTGGAATACCTTGAGGACAAATTACAGAGCAGGACAAACCTCCCTGTCTTACCTGAAGGCTAACTGTACATACACAAAACAATGAGCTATGATTTAAGCAATGCATTACAATAATGAGACTCCAGTTTAATTACATCTCTGCTTCCTGATCCAACAGCATTCCACTTAAGTAATAAGTTGGATTATACCATCGCTGATCAAGACACAGGCTAATCTTTTGGACATACACTTGTTGCACTGTTTAAAACTATATGCAGTGTTACAAACCTATCCCAATAATCTAGCTATTAAAAAAGGCATTTCTAATAATGGCATAAAGATGTGATGTGTCTAAGTGACGCGTTAAAATGCCATGATGCATTATGGGATTCAACAACTGCTCTGAACACCAATCCGAGTACACAAGATTACCTACTCCGTGTTTTCAGTGAAGTCCTTTCTGTGAATTATGGGTAACTTCCAAAAGTCTGGTACAGTACATCTATGAGAGAAGCCTGATCTCAGGTCCATGTGACTGCAGATCAAGCTAAAGTAACTACCATGCGGACCTGATCCATTAGCATTACTGGTCAGCAGAAATCTGAAAACTTATTCCAAAACACTTCTTAAATCAATAAACACCGCCTACCTTGGCGAACAGACCGGGCCAGAAAGGCTCGATGGTCACTCCAGCAGCCTTGATCAGAGCGTTGAGCTTGTCCTCCTGTGAAACACCAATTCATTAGCATCATTGCCTATATACTAGTGTCAATATTATTTTTATTATTGACCGTGTTTACACCCATACTAACTTTAAAAGAAAAACACAAGATAACCTTGTGCAACTGATTATATATTAACTTCCTTTACAAACTAAAGCTTAGTGAAAGCTAGCAACTACTGGACATGCTAACAATGCTAGCTGACTAGCAACCCGGCTCCTAAATTATTCTTATTAGGTTACATGAACCACTCGTTACTAGACTTTTTAGCCCGTTTTTAATATCAGCTTTAATGCGAAACTAGTATCGGTAACACAAGCCCGCTTTTTCCCGCTACACCATGTGACAGTGATGTTGCCGCTAAAGATGGCGGCGCGCCGTCCCGAGCTCAAACTGAACACCTACCGTGACGGTCACTTCATCATCATGGAGGATGAGAGCGGAGTAAATACAGGCGAGCTCGGAGACAGAGGCCATTGTTCTTTGATTTTAACAGAGTTTAGGACCTGGATGCCTAAGTTTTGACGGTGCCAGTCGCCGGATTCAAGGGCCTTAGCTTCGCTAGAAGAACCGAGCACCTTTAGGCACGTTCTCGTCTTCTGTACAGAGCGGAAAGGGACTGAACGAAGGCGGGACATCGGTATATATACTCATGTACGTCACTTCGTGGGCGGGGCGATCTTAAAGGCGTGGCATTTAGACATCAATCTAGAGTGAGTTTATGGATAGATAATCTTATCACCATTGCATATTACAACAGGTTTACAGGTAACAGCGATAAAATACAGTTTAGTATGTACTATCTATCAGAAGTTTAAAAATTATATATATAAAAATCAGTAAATGGAGTAAATATTGTATAACCTTGCTATGTAGTAAATATGTGCAGTATTCTTATATTATAGAATATAACTATAGAATAAAACAACTAAATGGAAAAGGGCATATAAGCAGGAATGCAGGAACACACCACACACACAAACACAACTGATTAATTATTAGTACAATTTATATAGGGATAAAGTGTATACTAATTTACTAATAAATAATTTTCAAGGCTATATAAAAAATTTTTTACCTAGCAGTCGATATGCTTCCACCTTTTACCCTTTTACTGCTATTTCTTATTTTTTAAAAATCTTGTGTTATTTAGATTTTTCTTTAAATATACACTCTAAATAAAAAAAAAATTGTTATACTGTATTTTAAAATTAGGAGAAAAAAAAAAAACTAAACTGTTTATCTCACCAATACATGCACCTGTAAGAAAAAAAACATCATAAACTTATTATTTTGCAGTGGCCCAGAGCTGTATTATGTAACTGTACATCTATTACTGTGATATAATATTTTTTTATTTTACTTTATTTACTTTGTACAATTTTTTATCTTCTTATTCTATTTTATGAACAGTCCTTTAAGCATTTCACTGGGTATACTGAATAAAATTAGATTTTAACATTTTAAGTATTTTTATTTATTAATTAATATACAACAAATATCAATTTATTTAGATAACATAAACCAGATTCCAGATTCCACACCATTTCTTATCTCAAATTATTATTTCTTACTTGAATTAAATTTAAACATACACATTGTGTGCTTGTTTAATAGTAACAAAAACATGTGTATTATCTGTATTAATATGTCAAAATATAAATGTTCAAATACATTTTTAAGTATAGTCTAACATATATTATTATTACTGTTATTATTTTAATAACACACCAAATCTTCAACTCATGTATGTAACTTATGTAATTAATTAAAATATATTTATTTAAAATAATATTTTTCTGTATTTTTTTTACATGTGACAAGCATGATGCATAGTTTAAAGGGTAAAATGTCATAACCACTCAATATTTTTTTTCCTATATAAAAGACTGACTTTTAGGAATTATGTTGATGTCACTCATTTGATTGAAAGAGTGTGCATAAACCAAAATTGTTGTATTAAATTGACAGACAAACATAACATTGGGGGGAAAATTGTCTAAAATATTGTCTAAAAGCAATTAGATAATTTATGGAATACCACTAACTATATCACTTCATTCTGTGTTCAGGGTTGCGGAGAGAAAGACTGGAGCCTATCCCTGGAGGCATAGGGCACAAGCCAGGGTACCTTGAACAGAGTGCCAATCCATCACAAGCACACACACTACAGGCAATTGGGGAAGGCCAATTAGAGGCATCTATTCAATTCAATTTTATTTGTATAGTGCTTTTAAGAATTGTTGCAGAGCAGCTTTACATACTCAAAAGAATTTTGTATAAAAATTGAATGTGTATAAATCAAAATGATTGTCCCTAATGAGCAAGCCGAGGACGACGGCGACAGTGGCATCTCCCTGGGATGGTAATAGGAAAAAACCTTGAGAGGAACCAGACTCAACAGGGAACCCATCCTCATTTGGGTAAAGCGGATAGCAGGGATTGATCTGCATCATACTGTGTGAGACTGGAATTTCAGTATAACAGGAGATAAGTTAAAATAGAATCCAGTTCGTTCTTGGAGGCTCAGGTAAGACTGTATGAAACTTCAGTCCTAAAATATCAAGGGACTGAAGTCACAAGTCCTTAGAGAACAGCTGTCTGCATCAGCTGAGGAGAGGACCGTCTTCGCGGGAAAGTGGAACCGTCCCCAGTCACCACACGCATCCCAGGCAGACCACACGGGGCATCCATGTGACGAGATCTCCAACCAGAAGCAAGACACCAGAACGAGTCGGACAGCTCCAGGGGGCAGAGGGGATCTGGATGTGTAGAGAGGGACAGGTACAGGGAGAGAGAATGTGAATGTAAATTTAGTGCAGAGTGCAAGCAGGGACTCCGGCAGGACTAAGATGTAAAGCAACCGATCACCTCACAAGGCGACAGTGCTAAGCACTAAGTCTATGTAGTGCTAATCTACATAATAGAATTAAAGTAAAAGTATAACAACGAAGTAAGGCCCATGTATTCTGATCCAATAGAGAGCTACTGTAGCTCAAATTGCTATAAATGCTGGTTCTGAGAGAAAGCAGTCAGAAAACAGTTTGTTGGTTATGAGGCTGCATAACTGCAGACCAGTCAGGGTGTCCATGCAGACCCGTGTCCACCACCAAAAGGGTTCACAATGAGCATGTGAGCAAGAAGAATGGAAGAAGTTGGGCTAATCTGATGAATCAGGTTTTCTTTTACATCATGTAGATTGCCAGGTGCATGTGCGACACTCTCCTGTGGAAGAGATGGCACCAGAATGCACTATGGGAAGAAGGTAAGAGGCAGCATGATGTTATGAGCAATGTTCTGCTTGGAAACCTTGGGCTCTGCCAGTCATGTGAATGTTACTTTGACACATACCGCCTACCTAAACATTACTGTCAATGCGATAGGCCAAGGAAATTTTGGTGGCAGAAGTGGAACTACTCAATAATAGCCATTGCAAGAAATTACTGTCACAATGTTATGACTGATCGGTGTAAATGTACATCAATTCATTAATGCATTCACTGCACATCGTACTGTGTAGGCTGTGTATGTGATAAATTAAATTTGAATTTGAATTTAATGAAAATCAATTTGTCATGCCTGTTTGCATCCATACCCAAGAGGAATAATCTATACATAATAAACCTTTTTTTTAATTATTAAATTAAATTAAATTAAATTAAATTAAATTAAATTTAATTTAGTTTATCATCACACAGACATCACTCAGAAATCACACAGATGCCAGAATTTGGTGGAGGATTTCATTTATTTTGCTAAAGAAGCAAAAGAACATTAGAAAATGAATATTAAAAACATAATTGCATTTGCGTGTTTTTTCATGCATCACCGTAATGTAATAACCAGAACATCAGGAATGTGAGTACCAGAGCTGATGGTGATAGGGAGAAAAATCCCACTCATACACAGCTGTTTATTTTCAGTAAAGGTGGTTCGATCAGCTTTCTGATTTTAAAAATATATATACCAAAAAGTGCTAACTGTTGCAATTCTAAGCAAGTAGAAATATCCTCCTTATAAACCAATGCATGGACTTTATGAATAAATGTCAAATCAAGGCCCTTTAAACACTTTAGTGGAATATAGTACACAAGCACACAGATCATTCTCACCAGATACACAGAAACATCACAATCCCATCAGGACATTCAACTTACTATCAAACCTTTTGTTCATTTGGCACAAATGTGACTTTTTTTAAACACTTTTTTTTTATAATTCTGCCTTCAGCTGAGCTTCTTGTCCTCTCATCATAATTAGAGATACGGTCAAATTAAATTAGTGACATTTGGGTCACCAGCAGGATAGCAGGGAATAACAGGCAGATAGTGCGCATTAATAATCAGCTCTGATTTTAATGATGCGTGTGTGTTAATGAGCTAACTCTGCTCCATCCTGAGAAAATCAAGGACTGAATACCAAACCACCTTAAGCTCACCCGTTAGCTCAATAACATCAAATCAGTTCATTTAGTAATCACCACCCTAGTAGTTCATTTTCATGTGAGGATTACAACAAGAAACACGAGGAGAACAGGACACGAGAACACCAAGCACACGTAAGAGACAGAAGTCCAACTCCAAACGAGCCAGCATCCATTGTGCTATCGATGCATGTGTCCATGTCCTCGCCACTGTCTCCGAGTGTCCGCGTGGACGTCTCCAGCAGGTCAATTAGATGCCGTGGTCCGTTTATTCTTTGTGTGGTTTTCGTTTTGGTTCGTCGTAAGACACGCCGTACTCGTTCACCCTGGTCTTGTCCACTGGATACAGCCTGCAAAAGACAAAAGCAGCGTTTCCACCTGAATCTAACAATCATTCACACTTTCATTTGTACATCTGAAGTGCAAGTCTGGCTCACCATCTCTGATACAGGTAAATAATAAACACGGCATCATCCCTGAAGCAGGCCAGCCGGTGAGACGTTGGCATGGTAATGATGAAGGCAAAGACATCGTCAATAAACGTGTTGAATGCCTGAGGATCAAAAACACACGTAAAGAAAATCAGTAAACACTAGGAGATATTGTATGGAGGGCATTTTCTATAAAATCAGCTCTGAGGATAAATACGGCTAGATCCACAAATCACAGGTTTATACAGTATCATATAAAAGTCTGTTCTGACCGAGTTTGCACATGAGTGGTGATATAGAGCATAACAGCACTGAAACATTTAGCTTATACACATCACCTCAAATTCAAGGTCATCATCTGTCATTAATCACACTAACTGTTGGATGCAGCATGGGTGAAAGTAGGTCTACCTGCCAAAATTAGTCATCGCTTCTAAGTCGTTCCGAATCGTCTCTGAACGGTCCTGATTGTTCTGTTTACTGCTAACAAGATCTACAAAGCTAATAAGCTTTTAACACAAGGCTAAATACTAAATCCCTCTGTAAACCTTGATGAAGGGCATTTCTTGCTGGGTGGAACGAGGGATTGTACACCTTACATAGTGCACTTGCTTTCCATTTAATGCTATTTGTGATTTAACCTTTGAGATTTTAAAGTGGGATAAGTGCAAATAAAAAGCACATCTCATAAGCTTCTGAAGACTGTCCACCAACTCCATAGTGTATTCTCCTCATCTTCTGGCTATATGGCATGGGTAAGAACGTAAAACTGTTTCCACCCCTGTTAATTGCACTAACTGTTAGTTGGTATCTGCCAGTCACCAAGGTCACCGCTTTGGTTGCACCATCCTGCCTACGACTGCACAACAGCCATCCCTCTTATGTGATAATGCACTCCTGGGCACTCCACAAAATATAATTTTGCTGTCATTTAAGAAAAGTCTAATTATTGATATGATAAAGCATTTATTTGTGCTTTTAAATGTCTTTCTTTGACTTCTTTCATTTAATCTAGATTAAAAAGGGAGGTTGCTGAGGGAATGACCTGTTCTATTGTAAGTATCGGTAAGATACTATGGTGTAAGAATACAGGGTGTCCCAAAAAATTTCACAACATTTCATAGTCTAACAACATAGTCAATTCTCGCATTTTAACAAGATTGTAAAAACTAAGTAAGTTTAATGTTTTACTTTTGGATCTGCATGCCAGTGATAATGACAATGTTCGGTTATAATGGCCACCAGGTTCATCTGACTTGTGATTTTTTTTCTATGGGGCTATTTAAAAGAACTGGTCTTTGTCCCCCTCTTCCTACAAGCCTAGAGGAATTCAGAGCAGAGAATCATTGAAAATCAATGATCGATACATAAATCTTTTATTTTTCAGCATAAAGTCTATTAAGCCTACAATTTTGTTTGCCTAGGACATGTAGTTACTCAGATATTCATATGATGTAAAACCTTTTGGGACACCCTTTACTGTTACTGGAAAGCTTGAGAGTGTTTAGGATGGGTTTGCCCTGTAACAGACCACATCACATTATTTATTTTCCTATAACTGCATGCTTTATTATTTTCTTAGATAAATCAATAGATCAGACTTTCCATCAACATCCAAAATCATTTTGCAAAAAGCAACAACTTTTTAGTTGTTATCTTTAGACCTGACATAAAAAAATGGGTGTTGACTCAGTTTTTTATTTTTTAAATAATTAATTTATTTAAGGTTTTTTACCTTATTTTTCTAATTTTCTAGATGTACCTATCCGTGGACTACTGGATCTTGTGAATTTCCCCATTGGGATGGAAAAAGTATCTATCCATCTATCTATCCATCTATCTATCTCTTATACTGCAGCAGATACATTACAGTAAAAAAATGCACCTATGCTGAAAATTGTAGACCCCTCCATGATTTCTAAGTAAGAGAACTTGCAAAATCACAGGGTGATCAAATACTTATTGACCTCACTATGTGTGTGTGTATATATATATATATATATATATTAAAAAAAGTGGTCCATTGTTACAGTAACACTTTTTTTTTTAGCTCGGTGTTGAGAATTTTCACTGTAAACTCGATGATGTTTCCGTTTTTCAGTTTTAATGGTGAAGAAGCTATCTTAAAAAGCTATCCTAAACCTATCACTTACCTTGTACATAAAGGCTTTCCAGGGCAGATGAGCCACTGATTTTAACTGTTAAAATGAAGAAGAAACATAACGATAAAGTGTAAACACCAGTGTTACTTGAAATAAAAGATTAAACAGCTTTAAACAGCTTTTTGAATCAAAACTAAAAAAGTGGAGCAGCATGCGCTGTTTAAATTGATGCCAACCTTGTAGTTCACAAAGAGCTGAGGTAGCATGAAGAGGAATCCAAAAGCATATACTCCTGTTAGGAGAAAGAGAAATGAATTTATTAAAACCGGCCTCTCAAAGGTTTTGCCTTCAAGAATCACAGTAGTGCACAAAACAGATTTCTTTAATAATGTTTTCACAAACTATGGAAATATTTTACTGTTATTAAAATATGCACCAATAACATATTTGCTATTTTTGGAGATTTATCTCACGAACTCACAACTTAGAGAATAATTTTGTTTGTTGACATTAGATTTAACTCTATATTGTTCATAGATGTACATATTTTAAGGAGTGGGGGTAGCGTAGTGTTCAAGACATTAGGTTACTGATGTCACACAAGGTCACACGTTCAAACCCCAGGAACAGCAAGCTGTCCACTCTAACCCTGAGCAAAACCCTCAACTGCCCAGATGCAAGTGGGTGTTTAAGTCAAACCAGGACTTTTGCTTGTGCAGAATAAAAGAACACAGTTATTAAAATTTTAATGAAATTTCAAGTCCCAGTTTGACTTGAAAACCTCTTGTACAATAGGATAATTTGTAAGTCGCCCTGTATAAGGACAAAGTTTAAATCCCCAAATAACTACGCTTACATTATATAAATGTAGTTATGTAGTTAAATGTAGTTGGGATTTAAACCTGGTCAATTATGTTGTGCTTCACACACTCCACTTCTAGAGCCAATTTAAAACACTATTCAGGATCCCTTTTGAAATGTTAGGATTTACACATCAGACCTATACAACAATAAGCATGAAGTGAGATTCAGTAATAATCGCAAAATATTATAAAAACGTACCGTTGACTAAACTGTTGATCAGCCAGGAGTACCAACTGTTAACACGACGAAACATTCAGAGTTAAAGTGAAGTGAAAGAAGTGAAACTGCTAAACGCTAAGCTCAGCATACAGAGGTGCCACTACTTTTAACAAAAACAAGACATTTACTAAATTAATAAAATAAAATAAAAAAACACACAAAGCAAGAGAAAATAAACAGTCAAGCAAAATTTAGGGATCGAAAAAAATCAATCGCTGCCATAAATATTGGCACCTCAAAGCATAGCGGTAGCAATAATAAATTAAAGCAGTTTACCTTTTATACTTCACAAATACAAGTGCATAAACGGCTCCACCCACACACAGTGGGTACAGCAGGTATGACAGGTATTTCATCGCCTGTTAATAACAACCAGTTATAATTATTATTAAATATTACACCACATATTGCACACTTACAGTACAACTCTGATTAACCACTTCTTACCAAACTGTCATATTCCTCAGTCCTTCTCTCGGATTCGTCAGATTTGCCGAACTGAAAGACGAATTATCACACAGATTATAAAAGACCTGATTTGAAAAGAAGCTGTGTGGATTAATATAAATAAAATCAACAAATCTGCACTCTGACCATGAATGTTGGAGTAATCCCCTTCCAGAAAATGTAGA
This sequence comes from Clarias gariepinus, assembly GCF_024256425.1. Classification (NCBI taxonomy): domain Eukaryota; kingdom Metazoa; phylum Chordata; class Actinopteri; order Siluriformes; family Clariidae; genus Clarias; species Clarias gariepinus. The sequence continues at coordinate 30,938,072 of NC_071102.1, forward strand.
TTTTGAAGGCTTTCTTCACTTTCCACACCTGTACAAGAAAACCAAAATACTAAAGATGAAAGCATTTACTGTATTACACTGAATTCATGCGCATTTTTGTTTATTTACACTAATGCTAATTAATTACCCTTTTTACCACTCTAGTCCATCAGATGCACGGTGTAAGAGTCAATTTATTTACTTATTTATTTAGCCAAACTTTTTTTTTCTTTCCTTTTCTTTTCTTCTTTTTTCTGTGGTGTTTGGACATACCTCAATCAGAGATCCTATTCCAGCAGGGATGAGCACCAGCAGGCTCGTCTGTTCATCCAGCAGATAGAGAAAAATCACTAACGTGCTGAAACACCTCCACAGCACTGGGAAAGCACACCGTCACGTCAACACAGGTACTGATAAAGCCGCTAACTCTACAGGAAAACGTTTCTCATGAAAGAAAGAAAGTAAGTATCTGGTGTCACCTGCTTTGCTGGACATTCCCACCATGCTCTTCTTCTGCTTCCAAAAGCTGATGTCATTTTTAAACGCCAGGAAGTCGAATAAGAGCTAAAGAGAATAACCGTGTTTAAAAGCACCACAATAAAACTACTACTTTGTTTCAAGTGACTTAAAAAGACTGTACAGTGTTATACATGTACTTACATGAAACGCGGCGACAAAGAAGGTCAGGGCAAGAAAGTAGAGATTGGTGTCCACGAATATGCCCTTGATTTCATCCGCATCCTTTTCAGTAAAGCCTACAGAAGCGAAACAGTACGTGCAGTGTTAAGCATTGTGGTTGTACCTTTTGTTATGGTGATCTACGGTGCAAATGGAGATTACTACAGTATCAACCACCATGGTTATGTTGTTTTGTACTTAGTAGGCACCTTATTGTGGTCAGAGCTGCTGTGGATCCTGAGTCTATCCCAGTAGCCCTAGTGGGCACGAGGCAAGAATGAGACATCTATCTATATCATTTATCTATCTATAGCAATCTATCTAACAACACGGTTTCATATTGGTTATGAAACCGATGTGAACATGAGGACGGCACGAACAGTAACTCCACACTGACAGTAACCTGAGCTCAGGCTCTGAGATGCGACTCCATTTTTGGTATTTATGTCCAGGTGGTTTGTTAATCACATGGTATTAATCCAAATGGAAAAGCGTTTTTACTAAATGTTACGGTTCGATTCCCACCTCGGGTACTCCGTTTTCTTCCTACAGTCCAAAGACATGCGGATTATGTTAATCGGCATCCCCAAATTGACTGTAGTGTATGTGTGTGCCCTGCAATGGATTGGCACCCTGTCCAGGGTGTGTCCCCCCAAGTCTCCTGGGATAGGCTTCAAGCCCCCCGCAACCTCGTACAGGATAAGTGGTATAGAAGATGAATGATGAACATTAAAGTGTTACGGTAGCTCGCAATGCTTCAATGAATGTGCAGGAGAAATTAATATCCATCCAACTAGGAGAATTTTTCCATCCTTTCTTTTTCATTTAACACCAGGTATCTTCGGCTTAACCCATGAAATAAATTATCATTCAATAAAACCCAAAGCCCTGCTTGTGGGCATGTCCAGACTGAAACCGACATTCAGCACACTTAATCTCTTTAGGTGACGTCATTTAAACATGATCGTAACTCATGACGACACGCAGGTAGGAACCTGTTTTGTTTCTCACCGAACTGCTGCAGCGAGTACACAGCGTCCTGCATGTGAATCCAGAAACGCAGCTTTCCCAGAGTGATGGTGTCATACGAAATAGTGAGAGGGAGCTCGGTGGTGCTGCTGTTGATCTCCTGGAAAAAAAAATAAAAAAATTATATATATATATATATATATATATATATATATAAACGTGACACGTTGTTCATCTTCTGACAATGAAATGAGGGAGACACGTACCACCAAATCTTTCACTCGGTTACTCAGCTCGTCTATAAACAGCAGCGGCAGGTACACAAACTTCTTCCCACTCTGATACCTAAAAACCAGACAGAACACAAGGCAGTGTTCTGTTAAAACATGCAGTGCTGTGCAAAAGTCTTGACCATACTGTACATTTCTTCATATTAAACAAAGAAAATGATGTAGATTAAATTACCGAAATAACACATTTTTATGCAACAACCTCAGCAGCAACCTCATTTTCCCTCTCGTCTGGTCCAATCACTCGGCATTCAGCATCACCAGTATACTAATCTCCGGCTTGATCATTTATCATCATCTGCCCCCTTTTCTCACTGGTTCATGCCTCAAGTTAGATGATTTTTACGCTTGACTGATATGTACGTCATTGTATTGTTCAAGAAACAAAAACATTCCTTTGAAACTTGTTTAAAAGTTTCACTTTTTTTCGCTACACTTTAACTCTGAACGTTTTGTCATGTTAAGAGTTAATACTCGTGGCTGATCAAAAGTTTAGTCAACATTACGTTTTTATGCTACATTAAGATTAATGTATTGCTTAATCGCACTTTGTCCTTATGAAAGTTTATATCAAAGAGGATCCTGAATGGTGTAATATAATGGCACTGGAATTGGGTTGGTGCAGCGACTGGACTGAAAATAAGAGCCAAAAAGTCCTTCATGAAGCCTGGAGAACTAGTCCTCAAGACTACATTAAAAATACAAGAAATTCTTCCTTTTTTTTTTAAGCAAAATCTGAAGTAATGAGGGCTGCCTCAAGAGTTTTAAAGAGTATCGTAATATGCTTTTTGCATACACCGATCACTCATGTTTAAATTGCTTTTAAGATCTCATTAATACAAAATAAGAGCATGTAAAAAAAAAGCATTTTAAGATTAATAATACCAAAAAAAAAAAAAAAAAAGATAAGTGACTGATCTAGTATGCCTCAATCTACAAAAGTTACAATTTAAACCTCCTAGGGTTTGCAAATACAGTATATGTGAGCAGATTCCTCCTCCAGTCCTAAATGAAAACCCCGGTTTGAGCGCAGTTACCACAAGTCAGCACCTCGTCTGCTTATAAAGCAAAGGTTTCTAGCATAAACTGAAGAAATTCAGCCATCCATGTAACATACACAGCAAGATTTAGTTTTACATTTTAGTGTTTGTGGAAAGTTGCATATGAAGAAAATTGGAAATGTGAAAATCCAACAGGATTTTTTGTTGGGTTTTTCACCAAACGTCACTAAAGTCTTATTATGTACAGCAAGAAGGCAAGCAAGAAGGTAAGGGGGAAAAAGCAAGAGAGGAATGAGGAACTATGGCAATAAAGCACAAGAGAAAGGAATAAAGAAAAAAAAAAAGCAAAACATCAAGCTAGCAAGAAACAAAGAAAGCGCTGTTTCTGTGTCACGGGAGAGTCTGACAGTTGTTACTTGGGAGCCTAGAAATGTTAATTCAGAAATCCAAATGGCTCACGATAAACCTCGCCTTCTAAAAATCAAAGTGCACTTAAGGAGGCTTACACTCTCATATAGCGATGCACATCACTCGGTATGGCCTCTCGGTCGAACATGAAGTTCTCAGCAACGATGTTCAGTGTGAGACGGGAGCGCCAGTGAGAGACGGGTCGGTCCACCTCTCCATCCCCCCCAGGGGTTTTCTGCTCCTGCTGCCGGGTGATAAGATTCATAAACGGTCACAATTTGGTGGCTGCAGGAAAAAGACTACAAAAGATACGAGTGCAAACATGGCGTCTCACCCGAGGCAGCTCTTGGCCGGTGATCAGGCTGACCTCCGGGGGTTTGGGCAGCATGTAGGTGGTGAGCTGTGTGACCAGATGCACCTGGCGTGGGTCCTGCCACGGAGACACTCCTGCTTGATGAACAAACACCATTCCGTATAGAGTTCCATTCTTCCGTGTCTTCTTCGGCAGGGACACATTTATTAACCTTCAAAGAGAGAAAAAAAAACAGAAAAGAGGAAAAAGTGTTAAAATATTTGTCTAATTATACATTTATTTAGTAATTTTACACAGCTGTTAAAGTTGTTGTGAGTGTCATGATAAATAGTATGCTGCCTTCTTGGACAGGTGTCACTTAAAAAAAAATAATGATTATCTCAGTGTGACTACATGCGTGTTAAAATAAAACCGATATAACTTTACTCTGCAGAGCGATGGGTGGTGTAGTGGTCAGCACTGTCGCCTTACAACTTCAGATCCGGGTTTGATTCCCGTGCATGTAGCTTGCATGCTCTCTCCATGCTTAATTCAGTCCTCCCACAGTCCAGTTTAAGCTAACTGGCATTCCCAAATTGACCATAGCGTGTTAAGGTGCGTATACAAGTGTTAGAAAATGGATTTGCAACCCGACCCCACTTCGTACCCCAAGTCTCCTGAGATAGGATCCAGGCCCCCCGCAAGGATGTATACAGAATAAAGCGCTATAAAAGATGAATGAGTGAGTGAGCGAGTGATAACATAACACTTCCTGTGTTTGTGAGCTGTGTTTGTTTGACTTTTTTCTCTTGGTCACTTTAGAAAAGAGGAAACCAATAATGGGTTGTGATGGTGCAACTGGTTGTAGAGATTGTGATAACAGGAACTTGTCCATCCGATCCGCACAGGTTTTAACGCCAAATACCCTGACGCAACCCTACCACTTTTATCCGTGCTTGGGACCGGCACTGCGTCCAGTTCCCAGGGTTTGTGGGTACTGGGTGGAAATCAAACCCATGGTAGGTGAGAAAATGACCACTAAGCCACCAATGTCCCCTTTCAAAGGAATATCGAGTGCAATTATTTTTTTCCAGGCATTTTACCTCTCAAATTTGCTGTGCACATCGAAATCCTCTTCCCTGTGGATGAGTGTGTGTCCTCCATCAGCATTGGCGCGCAGAGCCGTGTAGATGCTCATCTGTACACATCAGGAGAATGAGAACACATCTGTAAGACTTCTTCCAGCTGTTACTCCTCTCACCACACATACACACACAGATGTTAATACACACAAGGTGAAGACAAAGTGAAGGTGCATGATGCTGACCTGCAGTCGAGGTTTCCCTGCCAGATAAGGGCTGACGCAGGTGTCACTGCTGGGCTTGTCACAGGGTTTGGTGTACACGATGCCGTACATCACCCAGCACGTGTGCAGCACGTACACGATGAAGACCCCCACTATGATGGTGGTCAGAGAGGTCTTCTGAAACATGCTGCCTGTTCTCCTCAAATATCAGAAGTGGATGAACTGGATTAATACTGCTCTGTAGAACTCACACACACATGACGTGACCCGGGTTACCCGGCATGCCAGTGCTGCTGCGGCACGCGCAGCTTGTGACACGTAAGGATTAAGTCCTGATGCTTCATCACCGCCTAAACACCCAACATCATCCTCACAAAGCTCCTTCACAATCCTCTGGAAGATCTTTAATCCCAAAATAACGCGCACAACGCACCGGGGAGGAGAATAAACACAAAGCTGTGTGATTTTTTTTAAGCGTTTCGTGCTTCCTGGTTTACCCTCAGAGCCGTGTTCTAACTTCCGCGTTGAGTTCTTTTTCCGGGTTGCCAGATTTGACTTTACAAAGCCTTGAAACTAAAATAGCGCCCTGCTGACCTGTATTGTTTTAAACTATATATATATATATATATATATATATATATATATATATTTTTTTTTTAAGCGGCTCGGTGGCCACTGTCGCCGTGCACCTCCAGGGTCTGGATTTGATTACTGCCTGAGCTTGCATGTTCTCCCTGGGCTTGGTGGGTTTCCTCTTGGTACTCTGGTTTCCTCCCACAGTCCAAAAACCTGCAGATTAGGCTAATTGGCGTTCCCAAATTACCTGCAGCGTGTGTATGTGTGTGTATGTGTGTGTGCCCCGCGATGGATTGGTACCCGGTCCGGGGTGTACCCTGCCTCATGCCCTAAGGCTCCTGGGATAGATTTTCCTCGCGTACTCCAAACCCTAACCCTCCAGGCTTCCACAATCCTGAATACAGGATTAAGCAGTATAGACAAGTACTTTATTTAACATTTGATTTATATATATTTATATATATATATCTTTTTTTTAGTAATAAGTACTCGTATTTTAGAAATAAATACTCGTCTATACGAGTACTTATTACTTTTTTAAAAAAGCTTATTATTGTGGCTGATAACTCTAAATGAACTTCTCGTCTGCGGCAGAGGTAGGTTTTGGTCTCACCCTCCTGAGATGGCCTTCATGAGAGCCAGTTTCATTATGGTGCTTGACGGATTTTGCAAATGAACTTGACAATACTGTTCTTGTAAGAACTATTACAGAAAGGCTGACCTCTGTGTCTTAAAATAACAACTAACTGTTGTTTTTGTTGTTACGTAATTACCTAATTCCATATGTGTTATTTTATAGTTTTGAAATCCCCAGTATTGTTGTAGAATGTAGAAAATAAATCACTAAACAAAAACAAAGAAATTTGCAAGTGTTCTAAAACTTTTGAACGGTAGTGTATATTGTGTCATATTTGTAAAACAAAGGAAAGAACATTAAAATAAACAACATATAAAACTATAAAGACAATATTTTAGCAGGTCAGGGAGGATCATCTTGATGCAGTCAGTGTAAGATACACCACTCAGTGTATCAGCAAGCAAGTATACACCAATTGGTGTAAGCTGCAAGTGCAGCAGGTCAGTGATGATGAACCAGTGCCTGCTGATGATGACCAACACCTCTCCCCTGATCCACCAGATCCGAGTGAAAAAAATTAAACTGAACAGGTAAGCTGGAATAAAATCAGTAGCAGCATCAGCTCATGCTAGTAATTATTATTGTAGTCAATATTATTTCAAAATAATATTTTCTCAACCTTATTTTGAATTAATATTGTCTACAATAATAATTAAAATGAGTAAGTTTACTAGCCCGTGCTAATGCTGCCTCTGATTTTATTCCAGTTTATCTGTTCAGTTGATTTTCACTTGGCTCGGGTATATACTGTAAGGGGAGAGGTGCTGGTCATCATCTTCACTGACCCTGAGGCTGCTGGATCCAGACTCACTGTCCCTGACCAGAATGTTAGAGCTGTCAGAGCCTGCGGAACTGTAATTTCCCCTCAAGCAAAAGGCAGAATCTGTTAATTTGAAGAATTTCACAGCATCTGCTTTTAAAGCTTTTTCTTCTTGTCGCATAAATTTTCAGCTCCACCTTTTCTTTTTTTTTTTTAATTTTTATCCATGGCAACTATTCATTCTTTGCTGTATCGAGAAATGATCCATATATCTCCCTCTGTAAATTAAAAGTGAATGGGGGCGTGGTTTCAGAACACGTATGGAATAGGATTACAATACATTCACATGCACACAAACTGTGCCGCTTTGGGCCGTTTTTTATAAACCTTTATCAGCCTTTTTCAGCGTCACAAAACATACAGTAAAAGTAAAGAAAAGTGTAAAACAATAGAGCGTTTCGGGGGGGGGCCGCACAGCTGAGCTCCTCCTCATCGGACACGCGCAGCAACTCATAAAGGGCAACATACTGTACATACATGATGTGATATACAACATAGTGGTGGCCGTTACAAAACACACGCACTTTATCGGCGGCGCCCGTACGATTAATGCACTTATCTATCTGCGTAAAAAAAGATGCAATATTATAGTTTCTGTCATGTTTTTAATAAATTTACGTACTGACTGGGCCGGCCACATTGACCAGCGGCCCACCGGCAGAACGCCATCGTGAAAAACGGGATTTTAAAATAAAAACTGACTTTGAAAGAAATAACATTTTGAAATAAAACCAGCATGAATTAAATAAAATGCCTCTGCAATATTCTCTGTTGTTGGGAAAAATAATTTGCAGAATGCAATATATTTCACAATAATAAGCTTTTTTTCAAAATATGTTCCATTATTTCACAATATCATTCTCATAATACATATATGTCTTATTTATTCATAGAGTTATTTATTTCATCATGTCCTATTTAGTTATTTAATTTTGAACACTTTGGCGTTCCATAGACAATAACTAAAAACTATTTAAAATCACAAATATGTTTATTATCCCAAGCTGGCAACAAACCCATGATGGCGACACCAAGAGTTCTTCCGTTTTAGACCGGAAGTAGTTCTCGGTGTTTCCGTAGCCATTGACGAACTCCTGTTGTCCTGTGCTACAATTTTTTTCTCACTTCGGCAGAGGGTTTAGTTTAAGAAATTCACTGCCATCATGAAACTCGTTCGGTAAGTTGAGTTTTGTTCAATAGTTTAACAGTATCCGGGGGTTAATTGCAAGAAAATGTGGATGAGTGTGTCGGATGGTGTTGGATTTGAATTAGCGGCTAAGAGGCTAAGACGCTAAGACGCTAGCTGAGTTGTATAGAAGGCGGGAAGAATGAATGAAAACAACGCAAATATTTTATACACATTTCTTTATCCGTCGTGTGTAACAAGCAAAATAAAAAGCGATGTATATAAATTTCATATGAGCCTCTTTATAATAAAAACAGGAAATATGGCACAAAATTCAACTGTGTGTCGGGCAACTATGGCTGCTTAATCAACATCTGTGTTTAATGTTAATCAGTAACACTAATCCTTTTAATATCTTTCACTTCTTCATCTCTAACCTATTAAGAAGTGTTAAAGTTTGCAGGACTAAAATACTTCTCGGCCACATTGCACTATTTTAAGTGCACTGTTCTTTGAAATAAATAATCTTATGTAAAGGTAAAAGTTGACCCTAACAGACGAACATAGGGGCCGCTGTGGCCTCGCACCTCCTGGGTCTGTGTGTGGTTTGCATGTTTTCCCTGTGTTTGGTGGGTTTCCTCCCACAGCCCAAAGGTAGTACAAGGTAATTGCATGTAGAGTGCGTGTGTGCCCTGCAGTGGATTGGCACCCCATCCAGGGTGTACCCACCTTGTACCCTGAGTCCCCTGGGATATACGCCAGGTCCCTTGTGACCCTGAACAGCAGGGGTGATTAGATCCACTCCTGGACGGCCGGTTTCCAGCACATGTTGCCCAGACAAAGGTGATTTAAGGTTTAGTTAACCAGGTCAGTAACCCATAGCCATGATTGTTGAAATCATCATTTAACTAATCTGTTCATCGCCAGGTTTAGTGTGTGTAAATGTTCAATAACAAGCTGTGCACAACATCTGCACTCTAGGACTGGATCTAAAAACCGCTGCTGCAAAAATGAGAGAGAACCAGAGAACTTGTATTATAAAATATATAATTTATATTGAGTGAAAGTGAGAACACACAACTGCAGTTGAGTGAGAGAGCTGGGCTTGTTTGGATTAAATGTCCGAAGCGTAAAATTTCACCTTACAAATTTAGATCTGACCCACATCACTACTTTGATTGAAATCATTCGTCATTCGACCAAAGCATTGGTCTGATTTTTCTATTCCTTTCAGTGTTCATGGCTGTGGTAGATTCAGCACTCATCCAGTTTGACAGATTGAGCTATCACATATTTCTTAAATCAAGCTTATACTTTATGTGTAGCCATACCTTAAATGTAGTAAAAGTTAATACAAATTTTTGACCTCGTCTGCATCTCAGACGCCCTCGCTATTAAAAATGTCTGGATTAAGGCTCTGGGGTAGTTTCATTGATAGAGCTGAAGTTCATTTTGAGTCTCTTGAGCCGCAATTCTGACCATTCTCATGCCAGATTCTCAAGCTTAATCCGGCAAACCTGCATGTCCTTCGTATTTTAGTGTTTTCCTGCTTTAATGCCACTCAGGAAGCGCTGGTACTGAGCTGATTATTGGAATCCAGAATGGTGGATCACTGTGACATTGACAGATGTATGAGACAGGCAGTACTCCTGGACCTATGGAACCTGGGTGGTTTGTGGTTTTGTGTCTGTTTATATGAATAACTCTGGTTCTGCTTCCATCCTGCAGATTTTTGATGAAATTGAGCCATGAAACGGTTACCATTGAGCTGAAGAATGGCACCCAAGTCCATGGCACTATCACAGGTATCATATGTATTAACTTGTCACTGCTGTAACAGTGTTTAAGGATAATTCCCACTTAAAAAAATCTTTATATTAAATGTTGATTGTTCCCTCACCCCACTTCACCCTAATCAGGTGTTGATGTAAGTATGAACACTCATCTGAAGGCTGTAAAGATGACCCTGAAAAATAGAGAGCCCACCCAGCTTGAGTCCCTGAGCATCCGCGGCAACAACATCCGCTACTTCATCCTGCCTGACAGCCTTCCCCTCGACACCCTGCTGGTGGACATTGAGCCCAAGATTAAGTCGAAGAAGAGGGAGGCGGGTGAGTGCAAAGCCAGGGACAGAGCTCTAACGTGAAAATAATGCTTTATATTGCTTTTCAATATGAAATCGTGTCATGGACGTTTTTGCAGAAAATGCAACACTCCTCTATCTTTTGCAAATACTTGTGAGATTTTTGCTTTTTAAGTTTATGGTTGTATGGTGTAATACTGTCATATCAGACTGGAGTATGGAACAGAAGGATAAATTATTGCTTCGTATGAAGTATGTCATTTAACAAACAAGTTACCAAGCATTTTACTTTTTATCTTTGGTAGTTTTCAGAAAGAAATTAGTAATATTTATGCTTGATTTACAAAAAAAAAACTTTAAATCAATTTAAATTGCCCAAAAATCAATTTGAATGGACAGTCAACAGACTTTAGAGCGCAAAATGTTTGGTGTATAATGCACTGTTTTATGACTGTTAAGGTCTGCCCTATGTAGTCACCACTTTTAAACAAGATGGTGGCATGTACAGCTTAGTTATATAATTAAAATCGCAAAACCACAATTAATAGCATTACAATAAACTTCTGAAAAGTATTGCAGGTATAATTTTTAGGGCATTTTTTTTTTTTTAGAAGAACCTTCGTAGAAGAGTTAGTATATATTGTGATGTTATTTTTGTCATATGGCAACCATGAACGTGCTGAAACAAGGATTAAGTAAAAATGCCCTATGAAGTATTAAATAGAAAATGAATATAAAATGAAATATAAAATGAGTTTAACTCTTATATATATATATTTTTTTTTTTTGCAGTGGCTGGCCGTGGGCGAGGAAGAGGTAGAGGACGTGGCAGAGGAAGGGGCCGTGGAAGAGGTGGACCGAGGAGATAAATCGTTTGAGCGGGTTTTTTTTCCGTTTTTGTTTTTTCTCCAGTGTGTACAGGACTTTTTTTTTTTCCCTTTCATTTGGAAATACTGATTCATTTTCCTTTTGTACATTAAACTCAACATTTTTGAAAAGTAAAGTTTTCGAAATCAGTGATTTGAGTGATGTGATGGCTCACTGAGATATGCTTGTCTGAAATACACTGTGGTGGGAGTGGGGGTTTTTGGTAGTTTTTTTTTTTCTTGGTGATATTCAAGGTCTTATGGGAATTTAAATATTAAAGGATTATGATTGAGTTCTCTGAGTAGGAACTTTTTGTTTCTTTTTTTTCATGTTTGTGGTCTTTGAAGTTGGGTAATAGGGTGGTGTTTTTATAACAAAAGGTAAATACACTGCAAATTAAATATCTTTTAGGTTGCAAACATTAATCATTGGAGCTGTTCCTGTATACAACACTTTTGGCAATCCGACAAGATTAGGTTGTCTTTTAATTCCAGTTCAGATTTGTGTATAATCAATGGTGGACCTTGTTGCAAAGCAGTTTCACATAAAGATCTTATGGTTATAAATTAGAAATGTAAGGGGGAAAAGTGATAAATTATAACAGTTTGATCCTGATGACCCAGCTGCGGGCGATGAGATTATCAGTGATTGTGAGGTGAGGCTTTATTTGGGTGTCGAGGCTTCTCAGACAAGAATTTAACCAAAAGGTTAATTTCATGACGCTTCATTTAAGGACTCATTGCACTGCCATCTAGTGGACAGATGTTATGTAGCAACTAGATCGTAACATCGCAAGCAAGCACAATTAATATGGACATGCAGCTGCAAGTTCTGTAATGTTGCAATCATTGACTAACCTTGAGGAAAAAAACATCATTTCCAAGTCTTTAGGCTTTTGCTCTGTGTGTGTGTGTGAGAGAAAGGGAGAGATGCAAAACATGTAATTCCTAAATTTATAGTACCTAAATGTGTTTATTACTTTGTTGAAAGTCTGCCTTCATTTCTACACTGTGTACACTAAAAAAAAACTAAAGTGACTTTAGTCGCTTTTACACAGAGTTTTTCAAGCTACAATAGCCCAGAAAGTGTTATTTGACACTTATTCTGATTTGCCCTTTATAAAAGTAGACTAAAGACAAGGCCTAAACCATGATCATTATTATCTGGAGGTCAAATCATGTCGATTTGGTTTCTCAGACTAAAGAAGCTACTTGTACGAACAGTGAAACATTTCAAAATAAGTCCTCTTGGCATGACCCCCCTTCCAGACAACTTCAGCTGGATGCCTGAGTTGACACATGGACTTTTGATCTTTATTATTATTGCTGTGTTGTAACTTTTTTTTTCCACGTTTTTAATTCATTAACGGTTTAGAAAAGGGTGCATACAGGTTTGCTAAATATGTATCCAACTTCATTATTGCCTGAATATGCACCTGTAAATTACTAAAATGTGACAATTTAGAAAAAAAGGTTTGGCCTGAATTGACATGAATTATGAATTGACATCATACCAAAAACAAATCAGATATTTTGTAAATGTAAGTTTGTCATATAAATATTAAGTACTGCTCTCCTGTGTAAACCCGAACACACCACTAAGTTTATTCCCTTCTCCAAAACATCGGGATCTTCACTTCTTTTACACAACCGATCATTTTAACCTCAAAAATTTGTCATTTAAATCATAAAAAGGGTAACACCTGCCATGGCATTTGGATTGCGTCCTAGTCTTTATAATTATATGGCAAATAACCAACGTGTCTCTGAAAAATGTTGTTCATCTGAAGTTTAATCTTTTCTCAGAGCTTTAGCAGTAATCTTTGACTTGGAAGTAAGATTAATTAAATCTAGATTAAGTTAAATTTAGGACTATTTCTATAATGACCGGTCCTTAACCCATAAAATCCCTGTAAGGGAAATGATCGGGGATATAAAACAGACTAAACAGGCCACATGGAACACATTTTTATAGACATGACAAGACATTTCCCATGACAATTTTAGGGTGTGACATAGGTACTGTACTTGTGTCAACATCTCAACTGCCCAAATCCATCCATTTATTTAGAAACTGTGGAGGTCAGTGATGCTTATCATTGTCTTGATTCCCATTTTATATTCACACGTGTATTCACACTCACTGGGCAATTTGGGAACGCCAGCCTGGAGGAAACTCACCAAGCACAGGGAGAACATTTACACTCCATGCACACAAACCCCGAGGTGGGAATAGAACCCGGAGGTACAAGCAAACAGTGCTAATCACCAAGCCAACATGTCATCAAATGCCTAAAAGTAAATATAAAATGAGTTATTTCTGTCATATTGGCTACACAGGCATACCAGAATTTTGGAAATGATATCATGGAAGCACACTGCACCAGGATGTTCAATAGATGTCACTCAGGGATGAGTTAAAGTCAGTGATGAAGCTGAATAAGGAACTTTGCAGAATAAACAGTATTAATGAGTTTCAATGGACTACAGTCTGGTTATGTGCCTTGAATCATTTGATAGTACGTACAAAAATGCAGATGTGGGTGGAACCTAGGGACAAAGAAACGTAGAGTAATTTGTGAAAGAAAATATATCTCATGTAACATACTTTAAAAGTCAAAAACTATTTATAGATTATGGTGTAGTATAGAGGATGTCCCTGTGGGTGTGATTACGATGAAAGTGACCAATCATAAGAGAGTCAGTGCCCTCCTTGGTTTCCGCCCCCAAATTGTCAAAAGTCATCTAGACTCGAGCGAGCAGAAATCAGCTGAGCGAGGAGAAATCCACTGCGCGAGCAAAACAGCGCTCCGCGAGCAGAAGCCCGCTGCGCGAGCAGAGTTAACCTATGAGAGTATGCCAGGCGCTCGCGCGCAGGTGCCTGTACACCTCCCGGTTGTTGAATTTGTGCGCGAGTACTTTTATCATGCCACCTGAAGGTTCATTTTTGCGCGTGTGAAATAACATAATGTGCTCGTGAGCATGTCTTACGCGCTCGTGACTTTTGACATAAATCTGACGCCATACAGGACTTTTATTCTGACACTGGAGAGGACAAGTGCCTCAGTCCCCTGACTGCCTGGTGTTACGTTTGTAGAATTTCTGTGGGAGGCAGCGCATGTTATTTTCTCATGAAAGAGAGGGCTGGTAGTTTTAATGCTTAGCTTTTGATGTAGAACACTAGCTGTATATAATCTCAGTCATGTCAGGAGCTGGATATTTCCTTTACTTCGCTTTTGGGAGTAATTTATTGAAAGAGAGATTACAGCTACAGAATCCATCAGCAGTCTTTCATTCTGTCGCGAGACTCGAGGTAACGCGAACGTACACTCCATTCAAAGTGTTATCATCTCTAGCTGGGGTGTTGACATGTAAATATGAGTTGTATCCTCAGGACAAATATAACGGGTGCAGCACAGTTTCTCACAGTTACGTTGTGTAAGCTAAAGACATTGATCAGGCTCAGAAGTTATAAGTTGCAAATTAACAAAGAGTAAAAAAAAAAAAAATTCTAAGGTACAGAACACTGGAGTCTGGGATCTCGCGGCATAAATAAAGTATAAGTATAGCGCCCCTAGTGGAAGTTAGAGTAGATAGCTAGAGATGGACTACTTGGGGGCCAGGGGTAGCTCAGTGGTTAAGGCATTGGACTACGGTTCGGAAGATCCCAGGTTCAAAGCGCACAACCACCAAGTTGCCACTGTTGGGCCCTTGAGCAAGGCCCTTAACCCTCAACTGCTCAGATGTGTAATGAGATAAAAAAAAAAATTTAAGTCGCTCTGGATAAGCGCGTCTGCCAAATGTAAATGTATTCAAATTCATTGCGGCGTATTCAAATTCATTCCACTAGGGGCGCTATACTTAAATGAAGCGCCCCTAGCGGAGGTTAGAGTAGATAGTTAAATATGGACTACTTTAAAGTATAGCGCCCCTAGTGGAGGTTAGAGTAGATAGATCGATATGGACTACAAAATTGTATTTTTAACTATAGCGCCCCCTATCTATAGATAGAAAGATAGACAGATAGATAAGTAGATAGATACTTTATTGATCCAAAGGGATATTTCAGATATCCAGTAGCACAAAGACAGGTTTTTAGATGTGATTGCACACTATATCTTACATACTGTATAGTCGGTAGACACAGAGTAGATGTGAGAGCTGACCAAAAGTTTCTAGTATAATGTTTACACTACTGAAATATAGAAGAATATAAGTCACGACTATAACAATATATGGAAGCATTTAAGTGATAGGTAATTTCAGGGCTGCAACTAACGATTATTTTAATAATCGATTAATCTGTCGATTAGTTTTTTCGATTAATCGGATAAAAACAAAATAACAAGAAAAGCATTTATTTCCAACCCTTTATTCAAAAACAACTAAAATCTTTAGAAAGTGCACAAACATGTTGCTCCCTGAGCTGTTATAATAATAATAAAATAAAATAAAAATGGCCTAACACAAAAAACATAGACATTTATGCTTTGCATCTGCCAAATATATATTGTGGAACCTTGGATTACGAGCATAATTAGTTCTGGAAGTGGCTTGTATTCCAAAACACTTGAAAAGCAAATTAAATTTTTAAAAACACACTAACAGAATCACTGCTGTAAAGTAAAAATAAAACAAATTAACTTGCACTTTACCTTTGAAAAGAATCACGCAGTGTTTCTGTTTAAAGCAGAGAAAAAGCGTTTGTGTGTGTCTGTAAAGGTAAAAATAGACAGAGAAAAATTGTTGGTTTAGTTGTGATCATGTGACGCTCGGCTTCAAAACAAGAAGCACATGCGTGATACATGATACTCGGTACTCGTAAACCAAGACTTGGTTCGTTTTCCAAGTCAAGTGACAACAGTGCAAATTGTAATAATAATAAGAAGTGTCTGATAGGGCTGAAACGATTCCTCGAGTAACTTGAGTAATTTGATTACAAAAAATGATCGAGGCAAAATCGTCTTATTTTAAAAGCGTGCATTATGTTTTTGCGCGATTATTTTAAGAAAAAGAAGCTTTACTAAGAAAAGCGCTTATGTCACCAAGACTTGTTCACTGTGTATTGATTTGAGGGAGCGTTCTGTTGCGGGCTGCAAATTGGAAGGAAGCAATAAAAATATCAGCGAGCCAAGAGAAGAAGAAAGCAGCAAGAGAAAACGACAGAAATTGTCAGTAAAGGCTTATGTTATGTTCTATGTAAATTTAGAAACATTTAGATTTTTTTGATACTTAGTCATTTGAAATACATTTATTGAAGTTTTTGCATCTAAGAAAAGGCTTTAAAATAAGAATGTAATGCACTTTAAGCTGTTTAAGCTATTCCATCTATTGTGAATAATGACAATGTTTATTTTTGATAAAATGCTGTATGCATTTAAAAAATAAAAGTTAATTTTTATAAAAAGAAAACCAATTAATCTTTGTTTCTCTTATATATTTTACTTTGCTGTTTAAATAAGCAAAATGACATTTTATCAGATTACTCGATTAATCAATAAAAGTTTTGACAGAATACTATAATATTCGATTCGACTAAAATATTCGATAGCTACAGCTGTATAATATGTACAGTAATGAGAGAAGTGAGCAGACCTTGCAGCTTAAAATGAGTAAGTTATGCAGGTAGCACCATGATGTTCTGTATATAGCAGAAGATCCTTAAGCTTAAACCTTCCAGTCCACATTCCCATGCTCCTGTACAGAGGTGTAGAAAAACCAAATGGCTCTGGGAACAAAGGATTTCCTGTGTCTGCCAGTTGAGCAGCTTTGCAACTGCTTTTTAAATAATGTTTTAAATGTTTTCAAATCTTAAAATTAGTTTTTAGCTCCTAATTATAAATGCCATTTAAAGGACACAATGGTGTGTTGATAAAGTGTGTGTGAGTGTGTAAGTGTGCATGAGTGTGAGTATGCGCGTGAGTGTGCACGAGCAAGCGTATGCATGCGAGTATGTGCATGCGCGACACAGACCTGATCTCCAATTTTAAATTTGAGTCATGCAAATCCGAAATGCAAAACCTTTCTTTGTTTCACTTGTGAACTAGTCGTGGGATTTTCAGTCTTCACAACTTTGGTCACTAATTTACTGAAACAGCTGCAACTCATGAGTGCTCATGCATCAGTAGATAAAACTTGAAAGACCTGTATGTCAGAAGATTCCAAAGTCATGTGCAAACTTTTTTGTGGACAATTTGCTTGACAATGATTAAAGGAGCTGGTTGTGTGTTAGGGACGGTCTCAAAAGTGCTACAAGTTAAATAAGCAATTGCATATTTATTGAGGATAGATAATGTAAATCTCAGTGGTATAAAGAAAACCACCAGCAAGATTAATAAACATTTATTATGAATGTTTACATCAAATATTTAGTTTCTTGCAGTACATGCATGCCTTTTCAAAATATTTGCACTACCAGTCAAAAGTTTGGACACACCTTCTAATTTCATGGTCTTTCCTGATTTTTTTTTTCTACACTGTAAAATAATACTGAAGGCCAAAATATGCAATAATTGCCTTTAAGCAGTTAATATCAAGATGTGTCTGCTACTTATGCTCTGTAAAGCATAATTTAAACTGCTATTAATTGGTGATTTATGAAGCTGGTAACTCTAAATCTGCAGCAGAGGTACGGTTTGGTCTTATTTTCCTGGGGTGGTCTCCACGAGAGACAGTTTCATCATGGTGCTTGATGGGTTTGGCAAATGCAAACGACAATACTGTTCTTGCAAGAACTATTCCAGAACAGCTGGCCTTCATGTCTTAAAATAACAATTGACCGCAATATGCATTTCAAAAATCGAGTATGGTTCTAGAATGCAGAAAATAAGTCTGTAGATTCATGCCATGTGCATTGTTGATAGGAAAGTGGATTTACTTCAGTTTAGTTAGAATTATTTTTATTATTGAATCTCTATGAAACAAGTTTGTCACTTACATTACAGCACAATATAAACAGTTGTGTCCACCCAATCCGTTTTTCTCTTTAAAAACCTTCTGGTTTGCTTATCAGAAATCAGAAGGTCCCAAGGTCCTAAATGCTGTTTTAGAAAATGTAAAGTCATAGCTTGACTCATTTATGCACCTTAGCGTCTACAACAATGTGTCCTGTCATTTAATGTAACACAGCGTCCTGTCCTTTCATTCATTGTCCTCTCAGGGTTATGTGCTACAGTTCGGTCTGTGGGAAGATAACATGGTCAACAGTTGGAATGGTGGAGTAGCCACGATTGAGGAATGTGCGGATAAGGAGGTCTGGGGTGTTGTGTGGAAAATGGCAACTGAAGACATCACGTCTTTAGATAAGTATGACAACTTGCTCCTTCTGCTTTCTCCAGTTTACATTCTCTAATTATTAGTGGTAAAATATTTAAATTTGTTCAAAATCCTTGTTTTCATTTGGGTTTTTTTTCGGTTTGTGAGAATTTATTTTAATATATGTGTATATCACATTGATTTCACATTGTTTAGATAAGCAAACAACCATAACCCTACCATTTTTGTGTTCCTGTGAATCAATTAAGGTAGTCTGCCACTACAGAGCGGAGATGTAGTGTATGAGGGGCGTTCAAGTCAAACTGGGACTTTGGGATGCAAATTTCTTGTGAATGAAAAAGAAAAAACGGTTGACTTCAAGCATAATACGATGATGAGACTCTTAGTCACAGTGAAGCATTCAAATAATGCAACAATTTTAAGAAAGGCTGTACATGTCTGAAAGACGAAGCGCACTGCAGTCGTTTCTGTAAAAGTAGATTTTGCTCGCATAACTGGTGTTTTCTTGTTTTGTAAAATCAAAAATCAAAGGGCCTCATATCACCACATTTATTTCTCATGTGACAAATAAAATTTGAATTTGATATGTTCCATTTCTCTTTTCCTGCTCTGATTTCTGAATTAGAGAATCCAGACTCCTGCTGTCCTCCATCTATCTGCTGTCCTCCATCTATCTCCATCATGTAACTTATCAGCCGTCCTCCATATGGCATGTAACAGCCATGTAACTGTCCTCCATCAGCCTTGTAACTTACATATAATATGCATTTTTTTTCCCCACTTTTATATTCATGGCCTGAAAACAGGTGGCAAATGGTTGATGAGGTCCCAAACATGGATTTTTCCACTCCTGGTGTCCTGATTGGCTAGTTAAATGCACTTTCTTAAAGTGGTGTTCAGGGTCAGTTCATTTAAACTGACCCCCATGCCAGGGGTAGCTCAGTGGTTAAGACATTGGACTACGGTTTGGAAGATCCCAGGTTCAAATCCCACAACCACCAAGTTGCCACTGTTGGGCCCTTAAACAAGGTCCTCAACCCTCAACTGCTCAGATGTAGATTAAAAAAAAAAAAAAAAAAAATGTAAGTCGCTATGGATAAGAGTGTCTGCCAAATGCCTAAATGTAAATTTAAACCTACAGTCACATTAGCAAAGGAGTGAAAAGAAAGAATATTAAGCACACCAGAATACATGATCCAAGGCTACGTTTAGACTGCAGGTCTCGATGCCCGATTTGTTGCCTATATCTGATTTTTTTGACCGTCTGTTTACACGTTCTTTCGACTATGACTCATATCCGATACACGTGTTTACACTTGCCAGGCCATCTAAAACATCGCGCATACTTAAAGGGAGGTTCTTGCGCTACACACTATCCAAGATAGACGAAGGTGAAGTATGCTTGACGCTCTACTATATATGCAAAGTTCGCGAAATGTCACCATGGTTTTAAAATGAAGGACGAGAAAAAAACGGCGTAATTGCAGCCTGCGCATATGCTTTATTCACCAAATACTGATTTCTTAATTTTATTTAGCCCTAATAAGCATTAAAAAGAGGGGGGGGCTGGGTGCTTTTCCTTTTCCATATCACCTGCGATGTTATAATTTCACACGCGATTCCACCGGAGAATAACATTACGTCATTAAACCGCGAAGAAGTCGCAGTTCTTAATGGCGTACAGAACGCAATGCCTCTGGAAATCCGATCTGTCTGTTTACACGACAATCACATTAGCACATATCTGATTTATTTCCACATATGAAGAAGGCCTAAAACGATCTCGAAATATCGGAATGCATGCGTTTTTTTTCCTGTTTACACGGACATAGAGCATATCCGATATGTGTCACATATGAGCATTTACCGATATGTGTCACATTTACCTGACAGTGTAAACGTAGCCTAAGTTGTATTTCTTTATTTTTCTTTTTTAACGCCATGCCTGCTTCTACGTTTATACTCATGGCGAGAGTTGGTTTTGGTTTTGTCAATATTAAAACTAGATAAGATGTTTAAGATTTTAGCTTTAACATAACCAGATGCATTTTAGAGACCTCTAAGGCTTGTAAATATGTGACCTTTAAGAAAATTTATTGTGTTTTGTTTTACACATTAGACAGGAGGGCGTAAACAAGGGCTTCTATAGCCCCATGAAGGTGACTGTGGAGACAGAAACCGGCCCGCTTCTCTGTCGAACATATAAGATGAACAATTTCAGACCTTGCGCACCATCACCACCATATAAAGAGGTACATTTTACTTAAAATTTTACTCAGGAACCAACCATTTCCCCACACATTCACAGATATACACCATCAGAGCTTCACATAAACATAAGCACTTGTACTTAAGTAAGTAAGGCGAGTATTAAATGCATGTCTAAAAGGATCATTTTAGCAAAAGAAAATCCATAAAAAGAGTATTGTGTCTATTAATGATTGACTACATGAGAGCATTCATGGAAAAGTGTAAACAGTGAGACGGTTGCTTTTAGCTCAGCCATCTAATTAGTCCAACGGTGTCCTGCACCTTCTCATAGATCTAGCTAATGTTTCCGCACATCTGCTTTTGTGAAATGGTTTCAGAAATACACTAACAGGACTTCATGATCCAGAGAGCTCTTCCCATGTGTATTATTAAAAGAGTAGTTTTCTCTTTTTTTCCCCCCCTGTATCTGAATTAATAATCATACATTGCAGTACCCACACTCTCTGTTGGCATGTATTCTACTTCTTACATGGCAAAGCCTTCATTTTTTAAAACTGACTGGGATGTTAAAATCTTTCTCTCCCTCTCCAACAGGTCGTTTGTTTAGGAGCCCAACAGAATGGATTACCTGAAGACTACATAAAGATGCTAAAGGCTGTGGTGACCAACACCTACACAGGACCTTCAATATTAGATGACATTAAACAGAATAAGAACTGAGTGTGTGAGTTTTACTTAAAGAAAAGTTAAAGTAAGCGATCCCCCACTGTAACTGTGTTAACTGCTATAAAGTCAAGTAGTACAATTGTCATCAAGGAAATACATTAGATTTTTCACATGAATTAATTTTTTGTTGAAGTTGAACTGTTTACTAATGAAGACCTGAATACAAACATATTCATAGCATTGTAAATCTTTCTTGGCAATTGTAATCACAAACTATTGTAGCAAAACTGTTTGAATCTTTTGCATTTCAGTGCCCACTTCATGCTTTCCATATACCATTAATATGGGACTTTGTAAAAGAAAGCTCTGGCAATTATTGTAAATGTCACTATATGAGGTACCAACAAATAGCTATCACCTTTTGATTGAAAGGGGGGTTTCAGATAAAAGAGCAGCAGTTAGTTAAGAGTCAGCTACTGTGGCAAAAGGCCATTGAATTTCTATAGTTCAATAGTTAAAATCAAGGCAAAATCTCACTAGACCCAGTGCAGTGTGAAGATATCATCTGGATCTAGTGTGTTCTGGACCAACTGGAGCTTTTTATTCCAAATTTTTTCATGAACTAGTTTCTGTAAATCATGCAGTGACATTTTAGCACACATTGATTTTTAAAGGTGTATGTTATACCAGGGTGCTAGTTTTTCTTCCCTAATTATTTTTCCCTTTGAGTGGAGTTTCATTGTCTAGAGTGTAGCAAAACATTAAATGTAAGCATACAGCCACCTGATTAAGTTCTGTGGGTTCAGACGGTGATCCGATCATTAAAAACATTCCAATTAACCCTTAAAGAATCCAGATAAATTTTTAATAATAGCTGATATGACAATAATGCTGGCTATATTTTATATTACATGTTTATCTTAATAGATTTTCTGAATAGATATATGCATGAGGATATGTTTGTTGGTTGCTCCAGAGAAATTGAGGATTTGGAAGGAGTCTCCAGTGTCAGAGCTCAGGGTATGGAGAACTCTGTACTGTAACTTTATTTTCTTTGCAGTTTTTCTGTAAAAGCAGTCTTTTTTGTCTTTCTAACTCCAAGAGAGGGGAAAAAATGCTGATGTTGGTGAAAAATGGTGACTGATGTTTTTAAGTAGCATAAAAAGAATAGCGCGTTTCAGCACGGCCGCTTGTAGGATGGTAGAAAAAAGAATGGTAGTTTTAAGTGTTACCATGCAGAATATGACTGGAGTGGACTGTGCTTCAACAATATTTATATTGTTGAATAAATGCTTTAACAATATTTGCAGTTTCCAGTGCTTTATTGTGAGTTTTGACAAGAAATGATGAGACAAATACAGATTTTTATTGATGAAACAGTAAAAGTTTCTGGATATTTATTAGATATATATATATATATATATATATTTTTTTTTTTTAACTAAACTTAAACACATCTTCAATAAAGTTTCAGTTATGCAGCAATATTTCATTATGAAACAGCAAAAACCATCTACCTCACAAACTTTTTTTTTTTCCAAAAACAGTATTTTTGTAATTCATTAAAGTGGATTTTTCTTCAGATTATTCCATCATCCTGTATTAGTGCAATGTATTGGTCTGCTGGCGTTTCTAAAAAAAAACAAAAAAAAAACATTTTGTAGAAAATAGAACTGAATAAGTAAATTTGAGTATTTTTGTGTAATAAGCCTACCTACAGTACACATCTAACATAAGGGTATCTCACTCTTATATTAAGTGTACAATCAGAACATGGACTAGAAATAACGACTCGTTGCATGATTTTCAAAAAGCTACGATGTCGCTACGATGTCGATGGACAAAACAAAACTACAACAACAACAAGTGGTCAGATTACAGTGAGCTTTCAGTTCTGTATTCACCTTGAACAGCCTGTTCCTTTGAAATTCTGAACACAAACTCATAGAAAAAAAGAGAAATGCTTCAGTAAAATTTCATTCACGACTACTGTCTGTGAGACATAGCAGCACGTTTTAGCAAAAAAAATGGCACTTGATTATTTTAGCACCAGACTATGTAATCTCCAGACTAAAAAAAAGAAAGAAAAAGGAATAAAATGGACCAATGCTTTTAAATGAAGAAGTGAAAATTAGTTGCTACTCCAGATTTCTATTTACAGGAAAATTATCCCAAAAGTGGGGACAAGTTCACCCAGCATGCTTGATTTCTACAACTTGGCTGTGTTCAATGATGAATGTCCTTGTTCTCCGTGTTACTTATGCAGGAGGGGGAAAAAACGTGTCCAGTGTAGATACGTCAAAGCTACATCCTGAAGCCCAGATGGTTTAACACAGCAGTGTAATTTGCACTCTGCTGTCCTTTGGTGTGCTAAAATGGAAAAAGTGAAGAAAAGAAAATAATAAATCACACATGGGCAGGATCCCTGAGTCAGTTTTAATTGTCTTTGGGCACAGCCATGAATCCGAGGTGATGACAGGTCTTCGTAAAAATCACAGAGGTTCTGGACCACAGGGTGTGTAGTCTTCAGTGAAAAAATGGCAGAACCTAAAAAGGAAAATAAAAGATGCTATATTTTTTGTCCAGGGCATAAATTTATTCTTAAAACAGGGTATTATTTTATCATCATGTACAATACCTGTGCAGTGTTAGAATTGTTTAATCAGTAGGGTGTTCTGGGCACGACCTGTTCACCTCGAACCATTCATCAATACACCTGGGAAAACAAAAACGAGCGAGCGAGTAAATACAGATTTGTAACCAGAGACATGCACGCTTCGATTAGGTTTGTCTTGCGTGTTTGTCTTGTCTTTACCCTTTGTGGTAGATACAGAGGCAGGGGAGTCTGGCAATGGTGTCTCCCTGGGCCATGTCATCCAAGCATATTGCACACTCCCCAGAGTCCTTCGTCAAGACGTCCTCTAAAGTCAAAGGAAAAGACAGAACCCGTTTGTACGGCTGATACAATGTCATGGTTAGATAAATGTTGCCTTTTTAAAATCTAGTATAAAGTTAATTTCCATCTACTCCCATCTACCTGTTCAGCTTTTCACCAGAAGTTCCTTACTCTAATGATTCTTATCTCTTTTGCACCTTATGTGATCTGTGAGGGACAGGATTTTATAACCTTCTCCATCTGCTCTAAAATCGCACGCTAAAACGCTGAACTTCAAAGTTAAAGCTTTTAAAGAACGTAAAGATGTTCGACTGATTTGAATCTTATTTCTTAATTCGATGTTCATTCTCTGAGCAGCCATGTTGATATGACATCCTGTGATTACCTCACAATGAGGACGACCCCAATGTTCCAAATAGGAATTGTTGATTGTATTTTCTTAGTTTTTTTCTGGACAATGGTCAGAAATTCAGAGCTTCAGTTGAACACAACAAGCTCTGTGTCTTTGCACAGGGGACACTGAAAACCCTCTGGCTGCTATCAGCTCTGCTGCTGTAAACACATTACATCACTACTTCTATACGCTGATCTTTTCGTAATGAATCTTTATGTTACTACCCACTGTAACTTTATTACTGGGGTCTTTTTGTAATTACATTTTAAAGGTAAAGCTTTCACTCTATGCATAATCATATCGTAATATAGGATATAGGTGATCATATATGAGCATTTCAAACCGCAACACTCATACATGTTTGCAAATAAATAATAAATGTGTGAAATAGCTCAAGCATTGTTTAGGTAATAGTCTGTTTATACTGTACAATACTTCTGAAATTACAGCTGAAGCTAATAAAGGGAACATATAAACAGGTGATGTTAAGTGTTGAAAGGCTGCCAGCAGTGCAGAGTGCAACTTCTGCAGAGTCATCAGGCAACGTCCTTCACCACATGAGGGACAACACCTACTCTGTGCCTACTTGTTTGGCTTGTATTTTAACGTGAGGGTGGTTGGGACAGGATTACACCATGAATTGGACTCTTATGTTCTAAACAGTAAATCATACAAATGCACATTTCACAGGGCATTTTTACATTAGGGCTCTGGCATCGTTTCCGATAACACTTAAACCGAAAGTTTGATTAATTTTGATCTGTGAGAACACAATCGTTTCAGGCTTGGAAAACCGTGCCCAAGTCTGCTTGAACAGGTGGTCTCAGACACAGTGCAATGTACTTGGGCACAGATCAAATCAGATATGGAAGCCAATCTTTCCTGCGCAAGGAAGAACGCTGTTGGTGCACGTCTCCTCCGAAAACTCCATGACCTACACAGCCATACCTGATAAAGCAGGAAGGTGCGCGAGAATGTTACTCATGAATTTTTTTCCGGAATATCAAGAATATTTGGTATAGTGTGAAAGTTAACTTTTTTCCCTTTTCTTCTCGTGTTTAATAACAGCTCACAAACCAAGTAGATGCATACTGCAACCTCCTGTATCAGAGTGTAAAAACGGGAAAATTTGAGACATTAAACATCTGAACATTAAAAAAAAAATCTGGGGGACAAAAAAAAGCTTGGGGAGTAAAAACCCTAATTGCAAATATAAATATAAATGGTGGTCTTAAACTTTTGATCGGGACTGTACATACATACACACACACATACACACACACACACATACACACACACACACACATATACACACACATATACACACACATATACACACACACACACATATACACACACACACACATATACACACACACACACATATACACACACACACACACACACACACCCACATATACACCCACATATACACACACATATACACACACATATACACACACATATACACACACATATACACACACATATACACACACACACACACATACACAGGGTATTTTTCCAACCCGCGGGTCCCGCTTTTATGAAAATATTCGCCCCCCCCCCGTTCCCCACCCCCACCCATACCTGACCTTTTCTTCTTTTAATGATGTAAATTCCCGACCTCAATGTCTCCCGAACCTCGTCTTCCATCTTCACTTTTATTTTTAATTTTTTGTTGTGACTGGCATTGGTAGCTGCTTGGCGCTTTTGTGACTTGTCACGTGACGTAACTAATTAAGAACTTAATAAAATATGAAAATAGATATACCCAAATATATAATATAGGCTATATGGAATTGCACGCAACATACATGGATTTTTTATTTAATTTTGTTTTTAATGACCCGCTCCAACCCGCACCGCAAATAAAGTGACGATTTCTTTCGGGGTCCGCGGGTTACCAGACGACCCGCGCATCACTAATACACACACATATACACACAGTCCCAATCAAAAGTTTAAGACAAGAAGAAATGGGAGTAAGACAAAACATTTTTTGAGCATGCAATTTAATGAAAACAACGAATAAACTGAAACAGGCTGTTTTACAGCTGATCAAAAGTTTAGGACCACTCCAAAAAAAAACATAAACCCCCCAAAAACAGAAATCAAACTTCCAAACATGAACTCAGTACTGAGTAGCTCCACTGTTATTATTGACCACTTAAAAAATTCGTGGCGGCATGCTTGATGCAAGCGTTTCCATGAGGTGAGTGGGAACATTTCTCCAAGTGGTGAAGAAGCCCTTCAGTCTCAGATGCCGTCTGATGGTTATGGGGCTGCAGTCAGCACCAGTAACGGCCTTAATTTGGGTCGAGGATTGTCCAGTGTCCTGACGGACAGCCAACTGGATCCACTAGCTCAGTGCTGGTGAAACTTTTTTGGGTCATCCGCTTGACTTTTTGCTCCATAACCCTCAGGATCATTTAAGAAATTCCAAACGACTGTCTTACTGCGTCCCACCTCAGCAGCGATGGCGCGCTGTGAGAGACCCTGCTTATGCAGTT
This sequence comes from Clarias gariepinus, assembly GCF_024256425.1. Lineage (NCBI taxonomy): Eukaryota > Metazoa > Chordata > Actinopteri > Siluriformes > Clariidae > Clarias > Clarias gariepinus. The sequence continues at coordinate 30,965,058 of NC_071102.1, forward strand.
CAACAACCCGACCACGTTCAAAAAGGGAGAGTTTTTGCCTTTGCCATCAGAACGTGTGACTACCTGACAGAAAATGACAATGAATCCACATCTTTGCACAGATTTGGCCTTATAAAGGCATGTGGTCCTAAAATTTTGATCAGCTATATAAACAGTGAAATGTGAAAAAACAGTGAATACAGATATGTGTGTGTTAGTGTGCGCTTAAATATTCATTCGTTTTTTTTAAAGCACCTTATAATCCATGTCCACCTAAAATGGTTAAAACAGACTTTGCATAATTATTACAGGCACTGCAATGCTGAGACCAGGAAATTCTCACTCTGAGCTCCTAAGAAAGTCTGACTTTCTCAACAGGTACTGTAAAGGCCACGTCAGTGGATTTTTACTACGGCAAAGCTGGAAATGTCTCAAGTCGCATTCATCTGGCAGTCATTAACCTGGCATTACACCAGCACAGGTAAATCTTTGACTAATCATAGGAATCACAAGTCCCAAGTAAGGAATAAAATAAGTGGGGGGCATAGTGATGGAAAGATCATTGAAAGCAGCCTTTTATCAGCCCAAAGTTGATTATTTTTCTATAACAGCATGCCCTGCAGTGTTTGTTAAGAAAGCAATTTCCTCCCTTTATATGCGCATTTATTGTTGTGAAACATCTCTGAGGGCTTTTGGTTCCCTTTAGCACTATGTAGCGGTTAGGGGGGGAAAAGCAAACTGTTATGTTTCCAAACACGTTTCCTGTCCTGAAGCTTGTTGTGTCAGAAAAATCTATTACTTTTTCAAAACGATGAAACAGGAGACATTGCATAAATGTTAGACATCTTTTCACAGAAAGCTTCAGATTCAGTGATTCCACATTTGTTAAACAGCAGTATAATTAGCTGTGGATTATGTGGTGTGTGTTCGACACGAGTCCTTGGGTGAGTTGTTACTACAGAAACAACCACATTAAAAACAAGCATGTTCGAGAGGATGGGTTGAATCGCAGCCAGACCTGCTGTTAAAGAAAAAACTGTCTAAACCTTCTGCCCAATCAGAATCAAGAGTTCAGCGTCTGTGTTGTATAAGCAGGAATTAAATACACATTCCTTTTTAACAACGGCGTTTTACCCACGTTAATCAGCTGCCAAACATGATCTGCTGCCGTGAGTCATTGAACATTCCCTTTAATGTTGTGTATTAACTGAACAACGCAGAACTGTGTAAAAGGTAATTATATACAACTAAACTGCCAGCTCGAATCCGGACACCATGGAGATCACATTGTTAAGAGGGACGCGCTGAAAGCAATCCAAAAAGACCTGCACAGGGTTAAACGAGAAGAGCCACGTCAGGGCTTTGTGTTAATGATTACTGACTGTGATTAAGCTGACTGCTGAAGCTGAACAGCGTCCAAACAATGGAAAAAAACCTAACCTAAATAAACTGGTGGTCTTACCGTTATAGGTGAGTCTTGGTTTGGTGAGACACATGACAAGGTGAAGGTCAATTTCATCTGAAGCAACAAACTTGGAACATACGGGACAGTTGAATCCAGCTACAACACACACACACACACGAGAGGGAAGAGAAGAGAAAGATAAGTGCACAATACTTTGTGGATTACATTTAGAAAAATGTGCAAAATGTTCATCAAGTCTTCAATTATCTCTCTCTGGTAAACTAGTTATAACTCTATGTTAGACCCGACACAACACGAGGCTCTCCCATCATATGGTTAGGGGTAGAACCAATTTGGGCAGCTAATGGTCCATCTTAAAGAATCATTTATATAACAGGAGGAAAGCACACAAGCCAAGTATGCAGGGTGAAATGTCTAGTTTCAAATATATTTACTTTACAACAGTTAGCATACAGTGTATAAAGCAAGAATAAAAATTATCCTAATCATTTTCCATATTTACAAGTCAAATTAGAATGAAATCTGTAACCAAGCTGCACAATTAATCGTATAAAAACGATTCGCAATTGTTTAATCACAAAATTATTACAGGTAATATACACATAGTCTAGAATTTTTATGGCGTTCGTCAATAAATTAATAACCTGTTAATTAAAAAATACATAATTTCAGATGATCGATATTAGAAAACATCCTATTTATGAAATAATTTGTGCCAATATTATTTTTTTATTTATACATTTATGGGGGAGGGGGATTTTTCACCCCTAATTTTTTTTTGTCGTATCTAATTCCCATTGGTCCGTCCCCCCCATCAAGGCTTCTACTACCAGTCAGGGAGGGACAAAGACCGTGTATTATTCCACTTGCACAAGTCTTCTATTTGTTAAATAAACATAAATCATACTTTTTAACAGTTTTAAGTTACATTTGATGTTATGGGATGCCTCACAGCAGCTACATAAATGTAGATGTTTATGCACCATCCTGTCTTTTTCCTCTCTCTTTAAGTAAATAAATCTTACCAATGTTATGTGACCGAAATTCCCCCCCACATCAGGAAGGTTACTTACAGTCACAAAAGTCTGACACTTTCTTTAGGCATCTCGCGACAGAACATTTCAACACATAATATGTGGTACACCCATCAGCCATAACTTTTAAACCATTAATGTTAAAACCAACTAGGGTTTAGGTTCCCCTGGTGCCAAGAAAACAGCTGTGACCCTCGAGGCAGGACTCCACAAGACCTCTGATACTGTGGTATCTGGCACCGGGACGTTAGCAGCAAATTCCTAAAGTGCTGCAAGTTGCAATGTGGGATGTCCATGGATCAGACTTGTTTCTCGCGTGGATATTTAATTGGATTGAGATCTGTAGAATTTGGAGAAAAACAACCTCTTGACTTGCATTGCCAAGTTGCTGCTCCTGTTTGCACATTTGCACGTGCGCTTTATGTTGTCTTGTTTTATCTTTTGTATAGTAAATGTTTTTTATATAATACTTTAGAATAGTTTTTAATGTATTGTGTACATTTGGTTCTTTTTAGACTTTTTTGGTCTGTTTACGATAGTCAGCTAGTTAGGTGTCCTAGTTAGTTAGTAAGTTTACATGTATGTAGCACCTTGGACCTGGAGGAATACCGTTTCGTTTCACTGTGTACTGAACTGTATAGGGTTGAAAAGACAATAAAGCCGACTTGACCTGACTTGAACCTCGAACTCTTTGCCTGCTACGACCCAGTGATGCACTGAGTGTTCTGGTATCTTTCTACGGTGGCCAGCATTGATTTTTTATTTTCCAGCAATTTGTGCTGCATTGGCTTTTCTGTTGGATTAGATTGGACAGGCAGCCCTTAGATCCCTACAGGAATAGATGAGCCTTGGGCGCCCATGACTCTGTCTGTGGTTTACTTGTGTGTGTGTGTGTGTGTGTATATATATATATATAATTGATAATCAATGTTATTCAGTTCACCTTGTGGTGATGTTAGTGTTGTGGCTGATTGATGAATTTCTGTTAAAAATCACATTTTCTTCAAATCCCTTTATTAACCTTAGATTATCTAGTAAGTTTTCCCACACAAGTCTTATTAATATCTCATGAACCAACTTATTAATCTTATTGAAAAGTAAATCAGACTATGGTACAAATCTAACTCATGTACATTTCTAAAAATCAATCAAGTTCAGCTTTATTTATCTTTAAACAGAAATTGCCGGATGTAGATGTAGAGTTATATTTAAATCCAAACCAGGGACGACAAAATCTAAGACTACAAAATCAAGACTACTAAGACTACTTTTCATCTTACTTTTGCATACAGGAAACTGTTGATTCTATCGAGATTAAGATTCAAACATCTACTTTAAAAATCTCTCTCTGAGAAAAAGCTAGGCTGCTAAAACACTAGAATTCCTGAAGCTCCTTCAAAGTGTACAAAGTAATGATTTTATAAATATGAAAAATGATTGCAAACAAAAATATAAATATGTAAATACAGTTATTAAACCTTAATTTAAAATAAACATAACTTCTTTACTGTTCTGCAGTCAACAGTCTGAGGAAATAAATGTTCTTCACAACCTCAAGGCTCGTACTTTGATAGGTTTGTAGCTAGAATGTTTTTCCATCATGAACTCTCTGACATTTTGTTGCATCATTTTTGCAATTTTTTGTTTTTAGGATCATTTTTCACTTCGATACATTTATCCAGGATGTTAAACAGAGTAGCAGGACTAGAATTTGGAGTGCAGAGCTTGAACCCTACAGTGTGCCCACTCACAGAACTATGATACGTAACCCAACATGCTACAACAACGTGAAGCTGTTTGCTTAGTGCTGGATACAACTACTTAAAATAATGTGTTTTGGTAAACACAAAAATTATGATAACAGCATGTTTTTTTAGGTTTAAGCTTAATGCTTTGATCACCACACATATTTCCACCAATAGATACCTACATGTGTATTTCTTAAGTAATAGTCAGTAGTAAACCAACAACCTTTGGAAATCCCTGAGCTTTTGACCAAAGAGTTGCAACACATGCAACAGACCACATGCAAAAACACAACACCTGCGCCTAAAGGCCACAGCCGACGCATACCTTCCCACTGTTTACTTGATGCTTAATGTCGGTCACATGCGACAAAATGGAGCACTACCTCATCCGTGCTCTCTGTTCCTTATTGCATATTCTCTCCGTACACTTTATAATGCTAATTGTACGTAATGTTAAGTCATACAATAACAAATCACAGAATGACTAATTCAATTTATAGCAATTGCTTCTGCTGCTCATGAGTGCTGGAGATCAATAAGGGAACAAAACCAAGGAAAGTAGCTAGGACTGGTCTGCAATATTAGAATACTCTTTGCTAACCAGAATACCTAAACCAAGGTCAATGATTCTAAACAAATGAGCAAGTTAAACCTGCTTTTCATACAACTTATTCAACCATATAGGTCCCATACAGATAATCATACAGCGCCACTGAATGCTGCATTCTGATTGGCCAGAAAGCGTAGAGTAATTTTCTATTTCTATATTAACAGCAGCTGTAATTCAAATTAGTCGATTTAATAAGAAAAGGCGTGCAATCTCTGTGCTACAAAATAAAAATAAAAAACATGCACTTTAGGACATACTGTTATAGGAAAACAATCAACTTCAGGCCGCATTGCACTTTCCAATCATAGATTCATTTATTTATTTATAATTACTTACCTATTATTATCATCTATTACGGCAATTAAGATGAACACTTCTCGAGCAATGCTAGTGGGTTACATTTACATTTTTTTCATCACAACCTGATGACTAACAACTGAGCAGTAGCGCAATTACTTCCAGTGAACCGCTGGGTGTTGACTAAAACAGATGTCCAAATATGTGAGTGAGGCTTAAAATGACTTAAGCAATTAAGTAACATTAATTACTAAGATTAATATTTATTAATATAAGCAACATGAGTCATCGATAAACTGGTAAGACTTGTACATACTGTTCCATACAATACATTCTACAACGTATAATAATTTGCACAGCTCGGTGAAGAAGTGCTTTCGTTCTACGTATTAAAGGGTTCACACTGACTCTGCCCTCTGACTGTATCAAACTGCAGCAAAAAGTCAAATTAAACGTCTGGTTAGCAATTCCTTTATTGTTTTTAACCAATCAGGGACGCCCAAGTCCTGCCCACGTGCGCTCAACTGACTTACAAGACCAAGGCTGATGGGGATAAACAGATCAGATTTGTCTAACAGAAACGGCAATTTACAGACACTCAAAATAAGCCATGAATTTGCTTTTGTAGGTGCTTAGCTTCACTTCACAGCAACTTATTTTAGGTTATAATTTCATTAAAGTTTTAATTTAATTTTATTTAAGTTTGACCTCATAAGCCTTGGTCTTGAGGATACAAAACGTTGTATTGACTGGAAAAGAGAGGAGGGGGAACAAAAAAAGAAAAGAAAAAAAAAGCAGAAGCGTAGTTTGCTCATGTTTCCTGTATTTAAGAAACTACATAGATAATATCTATAGCCCAATAATAAGGGTAGTTAATGTTTACTGATGCATTGCAGCTAAATATGTGCAGGCACACTTGGACTGAAACAGATACCACCCAATAGCGTATAAGAGGACAACATAACCTTAAAAATAATTTATAAGAAAATGATTCAATTACTTGACCTTGTTGACGTGCCTCTAATACCGATTTGAAGTTTCAACCAGCTACTAGGATATATTACTAGAAAATTAGACTGCATGAAACCTTTAGCTCTAGTTAAGCAACAGCAGGAAGCAACATTTATAGCTTGAATTATCAGATTACACAAGCCAATATCTGATCTTTTACAGTGATCAGATTATTCATTGCCATCTAAACATGTATTGAAAAACTATTCTGCACTACAAGATTAAAAGTCTAATAGTAATCGTGCTTACTGATTAGCATGGATAAGTTATTAATTAAGATAAATGGTTATGCAATAACCAATAGTTTTGCTCTAAAAATGCAGAAGACCCAGACGATTTAGCATGCACTCACAAAGAAAAGAAAATGATATAACTCGGGGGAAAAAAAGTGCTTTCACTCAGCAAAAGGGTCTGACTGATTGCACTGATTTCAGCTGCCCCTTGAAGTGTACTTCAGGCTTAGTAGAGCAACATGACAAGTGCTAAAAACACACTGCACAATTCTGCAAAGCATGTGACTTAGAGGAAGTCACTAGTCAGAGTCTTCTTCCTCTTCAGCGCTCCTGTGCGTGTTCCATTTTCCCTTCAGCAAGCTAAGCCAGCTCAGGTTATTATCTGTTTTGGGTGAAGGTTTTAAAGCAATCCCCTCGCCGGAAATAGGCCATGGCCAATGTACGGTAAAGAGGGCACAACAGCCTGATGTTTCCTTGTTCCGTTGGGAAAAAATTCCTAGAGTGAGCGGTTTATTACTCTTCAATGCAATCAGCATTGGACTATCATGATGTTCATTAAAAAATTTTTTATGGAGGTCTGACAAACGAAAGTCATTAAAACATCTTAGTTGTAAAAATACCTGTACACCCTAGTATACCTCTGGTTGTAAAAATGTAGAAAATGAGTGACGGAACATGTGTAGTACCTCTTCACCGAGCTTAAAGCATTCCTTTAGGAATTATTTTAAAGACACTTCCAATATTTGTGTTTCATTACTTACATTTACGCATTATGTGAATTTTAATTAAATGACTAGATTGTATAGGAATGACAAAAAAATAATAAAACATAATATAAAAACAAAATCTTCAAACATGTTTAGAAAAAAAACTAACAACATTCAGGTTGATAGATAATGTTATTGACTTAAATTATATATATATATATATACATATACATATAAAATATATAAAGTAGTGCTCTTTCATGTTACATGAAATTTAATCTACATTCAGTTACAGCTATGCAATTACATCATTTCTTTCTTTTTTTTTTATGACGACATTGAGATTATTTTGAGACATACTGCAATTGCAGTTTAAACTAATTTGATGCATCATCTTGTATTCAGTCATATTTTTCTAAGCTAACGGCAAACCATGGGCCAAATGTTCTCTTTAAGATGTTTGGCACTATTCATTCATCACTTCTTTAAAAAAAAAAAAACTTAAATTTAACGACAGCATTTACATGAATTCCACATAACATAACCTGTAAAATTATAGCATTTTGTGATTAGATAACTGAGAAGAGAAGGTACATAGTGTAATTGTGATAAATTGTGCAGCTCTGTTTTAAGTTAATAAAAAAATGCTGTCAGGCAATTTAGTACAAAATGTTCTATTTTATTCAAAAAGTGTGGAAAAGTGCTAAAGTATGGCAATAAAATTACAACAGTAACATTCATAAATAATTTATGTCTTGAAATTTTACAAAAAGAAGCTTCAAATGACCAAGTATGAACACCATGCATAAAGGGTTAAATGGGCAGTAAGATGACTTGCACTGTTTTGCTGCTGTGCTTATACTAACCCCAATAGACCATGACCAATTCATTTCCAAAACAAATAATAACTGAGAAATTAAGGCAACTTCGAGGTATAGAAGGTATAAGGCAAGTTTGATATGAAAATATCAACTGACAAAGACGAATAAACAAACACGACTGCAATATTTAGCGTCAAACTGGTTAGTTTATAGCATGCGTAACTGAATGAAGTTTGATCCAGGAAATACATCCACACGTGTCATAATGAGAATGTGCAGTTCCACATTTGGCTGCGTTATGTCCGAGGCTCATGTGGCTTCTCTCATAAGGTTAGCGTAGATTTGTAACCGATAACTTCTGCGTTAGTCAAAACACTGTTCTGGACTTTATTCACAAACTACTCATACATAACATAACTTTGAAATAGTAATTAGTGTATATTTTAAACACACAGCTATTAAAAAGTAATCCTTTATAAATGACATATGAGGACCCCTTTTCTTAAGTTTCTTCCTTATGTTGTCTCAGGGAGATTACTATTGCTACCGTCACCTCTGGCTTGATCATTAGAGATCTTAAGCTATACCCTGACTGCTGTTAAGTGCTATATGGAACCTTTTGAATTGAACCGAAAGGGCAACATGGCCAAGAAAAAGGTTTTTAGCCAGAAGTGATACTGTGCTATTGCAAATATATTGTCAGAACTTTGTTGCTCTAATTTTCTTTAGAATTACATAAAATCTTCTTAAAACAAACAATAATAGGTTGTCTTTCGAATTATCTAAAACAGAATACCTGCTATCCTTAAGCTGCCCACTTCTTCCCTAATTAAGTTACAGTCTCCCAAAAAAAAAAAAAAAAAAAAAAAAACAGGAACAGTGAAAAGTGTATGCAATATCAGTTTCATGCCCGCTTACCACGATACACTCCTAAAAATAAAATTACCAGAACTGGTTCTTGAGGGTGATGCCATATAAAAAGTCTATTGTAATCTTTTTCTCTCATTATTTTTTTAGTTTATCAGCAACAAAAGAAAAGTGGTAATCATTTTCCAGCAAAAAGATCTTTCTACATAATAGTAACAATTAAAACAGGAAAAAGAATTAGGTCTGTGTGGCACCAAAAAATTAAACCTCAAAGATTCAACTTTGCAATCATTATTTGTAATATTTATTTTCATTTCTTTGGTTTCCCCAACAGACAGGCATGGTTCCAACTGTATTTTATTGATCAGTTTGGATCGAAATAAACAAAACATATGTCAGAATTGGTCCTCCAAGAATTTTAAAGATCTGTAACACAGCACCTCTTTACTGGTGGTTATGAACAATATTCGATCTGATTCAAAACTCAAGTATTTTGTACTTTTTCAAACCGTTCAGTTTGTGTCCGTGTTGTGTTAATCCATGATACCTATAATTTTTTATAATTCTGTGCATACAAATACCAACAAGCTTGGGAACTGTTTAATTCATTTTGTTGATTATGTACTGGTAGCATTATTTGATGTGGATATTTTTTTCTACCAAAATAGATAGAAAAAATGTACTCCTAAATTTTTTAATCTGTCCATCTATTTATAAAACAGAAATTCTGTTTGTGTTTCTATGGCCCGTGTTTGCACTGCTAACCGCTCTTTATAATGTTGTCAACTTGTGCACAGATGAGCATATCACAGTATGTCATTCCTCACTCTATTCAACAGTGGGCAGCGTCATTAGCTACTTTTATGTCATACTGTAAGCGTGTCACAAGCGTTCCTCCCAAGAGTGGGCACACAACAAAATCTTTACATATACCTGCTAAATGGCCAAATGAAAAATATTGTCTATCCCAAGATGTCATGTATACTCAGCATTTCATTATTGCAGTGATTGTTGATACTACCTTGCACACAAACTAGAGATCTATGTACACACAATTGACAATTTGGAAATGCCAATTAACCTGATCTGCACGTCTTTGGACTGTGGGAGGAAACCAGAGTACTCAGAGGAAATCCACCAAGCACGGGAAGAACGTGCAAACTCTGTGCACAAAGACCAAACCCTCGACCCTGGCGACTGTGCTAACCACTACGCCACCGTGCCACCCTCCATGCACTTTTATATTTGTGACCTAGTTTGATTGATTGAGGTGTGAAAGAGAACAAATCCTGGCAAGAACACCAATCTTTTAAATCTTGAAAAAATTTACAAATCAATCAGTGGCTCGGGTGACCTTTGATTGATTTATTTATAGATCAGACAGTGTCTTTTAAACCATAATGTAACAATGTTCTGATTAAAGGCTCAGCTCTACTGTTAGTTATTGTTGACTCTAAAGGTCAATCACATCTGTTCACTTGTGACGCGCGTGCGTGCTCATGGCGCACTTGTCTTACCTCCGAGCAGGTGAGGGGACAGATGGGACGGTAACGAGCCTATCAGTAACCTCGGACCGGACTGACTCCGCTCTCCGTCCGCGTCTTCATCGCTTTGTGTCCCGCTGCCTTGCGCTATGATGGTGGGCTGAAAAAGCGAATTGGGTCTCGCACCGTCCGCCGCGTACCGTCCGCGCGCTCCGACCTGCTGCTGGTTTCCGGTGTAGTACCGAATCGCCGCTGCGCTCGCGCTCCCGGTGGCTGTGGTGGAAGTGGGAACATCGGAGCCTGAATAAGCCCTGAGGCGGGCACTAGCTGCCGGACTGCTCTGTTTAGGGCCCATGTGTTTATCTCAGTGCCTTTGTTGTTGTTGTTGTTGTTGTTTAGGACGCACAAATCGGCCCTAAAAAAAACCTTTTAAAACCAAACCCAAAACCGCGACTCGTGACTATTTAAATAACGTCTGAGCTCAGATGTGGACGGACTTGAACTCCAGGTGTTACGATACTCCTAAACCGAGTCCCTACATGGTATAAAGTAAAAGGTCATGTGTCTGCACACTAGTTGCTCTTCCGTAGCTGAAGTTTTGCGACGCTGTAGAAAGGCCTGCTGACTGTCAACAACCTCCAGAATATTTGGACAAACTCCTGCGTCCACACTAAAACAAATACATAACAACACACGCGCGTTTGAAGTGGTCGGAGATGAAAGGTCCGAACGCTACATAATAACAGCGCCGACAAAAACAAGCCGCCACGACCGGTGCGCGCGCGCGCGGACACTGCGCGAGCCGAAGGTTATTATGGTTTGTGTGTGTGCGCGCGTGTGTGAAAAGCACGGATTGCCCTCCTCCTACTTTATGTGCGTCACGTGACGTCAACGCGGAAGTGCTTACAGCATAAACACTAGAATTCTTATTATTCTACTATATGTGACACGCAGTCTGCTTTATTAGTGTACCCATAGTCTGTTGTTATTATTAAACGTAAAAATATATATATATATATTTATAAAAGATGAATATGGCGAAGTTAATGGCTGTATGTAAAATAATGTCCACTCAGTGGACAGTGCAACACACTGCATGTAGCACATCTGTTGCTATGTACAATTTCAGATTTTCAGCGCTCCTGTATTTCAGATAACTGACAGCTGCCACCACTAGAGGTCACTCAGGTTGGATTTGGGAAGTTGTGGATAAGGCTTAATCAAAAGGTTGTGAGGTTAAATCCCAGCTACAGCAAATCATGTACAGGTGCCTTTATGGCCAAAGGCTTTTACACACATGACCCTCACCTTATTTTCTGTTACAAAAACCTCTACACTTCTGGAAAGGTTTCTACTCAATTAAATTTTATTACTAAGCATAGCTATGGGAGTTTCAAGTCAGTCACTGGTACTGGGTGAAGGAGTCTGGGGAGCAGGCATTATCTCAGTTTATGCCAAAGGTGTTTAATGCAGTTGAGATAAAACTCTGTGCAGGATACTCAAATTATGTGAGTAATAGCCATTAACTCAACATGTACATGAAAAAGGTGGATGAAAAGGTAACGTAATAAAATGGCCACTAAAATATACATTACATCACCAGTGGCCCTGCCCATGTTAAGAACCTGATGCCTGCATGCTACCATCACCACTCGTCTGCCACTCTGCAGTCTGATCTGGGTTTTCAGTAGCCCTAAGCTCGGCCTGACATACCTGTTTTCGCTGTAGATGACGCTGGCTACTATTACATTAAGTAAGAACTCTGCCTATTATTACATTAAGAACGCTTGTGACAAAAGGAGCATTTATTAGCTTGTTGTACCAAATAAGCCAGTTTATATAAAATAAACTGTGTCATAATTGATCATTGTACTTAAACATATATTTACTTACTTATAACCTATACCGCTTTATCCTGTATTCAGGGTCACGGGGGGCTTGGAGAGGACTCCAACCTAGGAGACTTAGGGCCCAAGGCAGGGTACACCCTGGACAGGGTGCCATTCCATCGCAGGGCACACTCATTCACACACTACAGACAATTTGAGAATGCCAATAGGCTTAATCTGCATGTCTTTGGACAGTGGGAGGAAACCGGAGTATCCTGGAAGAAACCCACCAAGCACTGGGAGAACATGCAAACTCCATGCACACAGAGATGGGAATCGAGCCTGGCCGGGAATCGGACCCGGACCCTAAAGGTGCAAGACGACAGTGCTAACCATACCGCCTAAACATATGTGTTGATTTTAAAGAGTGGTTCTTTGGGTTTCTGTAGCCTTCCTGTCAGCTCTAACCTGTCTGGCCATTATCCTCTGATTTCTCTCATCAACAAGGTGTTTCTGTCCATATCTCTGCTTACTGGATGTTTTTTCCCCCTTCATCATTATATGTAAACTCTAGAGAATTGGATTAGAGCACCTCTATAACCTGGACATAGTTTGCTTAACACTCAGACATGCTTTTTTGTTAAGTTAAACCCAATATGAACAGAAAGCTATGATGCCTCCAAACGGTATGCAACTGAATTAATTAGTCTTTCAGCACTGTTGCTGCCAACAGATAGCGATAGCTAACCTAAGCTAATGTGTAACGGTAAGTTTACTATCAAGGCCAAAAACTAAAGAAAAAAAACATTAGACCACATATGTACATATGTAGAGTTAGAAGCAAGAGTACCACTTTTTTAAAATAATGACTATTGAACACAGACTGATAAAACCTGCAGTTATTTGTTTATAATTATTATACACAAAGTTTAATTAATAATAATTAGGATATATCTTAATTTACCAGTTTTGCAGCTTAAATTTTAGCTATCTTGATCTTTTGTGAATCGTAAAACCTGAAAAGACACTCTGAAAATCAGATACAGTGTCTTTAAACACTCATTTTGATGTAATTGTCAAGACATACTCAAAAACATATGCTCAAATTTAAATATTACTTTGTACTCATTATTTTTTGCTTTGTGTTTACTGTAATGGGCATCAAATTAGATTTTGAATCACTTTTGAATACAACTGGCTCTAGCAAACGTTTTCTTATTTCTGCAAATTAACTTCTGAACACTGGAGGACTGAGGACTCGTAAACCATGCCATGCAAGTTTTCATCTTAGATATTGATGTAAGTCCAGACTTGAACAAACAGAATTTTGTTGCCATTGGCACAGCTATTCAACATGTTCCTCAGGGACTCCTTCTTTATTTACATGCCAACTTTAGCCATATCACATCAACACAGGCTTAGAATGATGTTAAAATGATAATGCATGGACTTGTGCTTTGAAAATGTATAATAAATACATTTGTATACATTTGGAAATGTATATGTACAGTGGTGTGAAAAACTATTTGCCCCCTTCCTGATTTCTTATTCTTTTGCATGTTTGTCACACTTAAATGTTTCTGCTCATCAAAAACCGTTAACTATTAGTCAAAGATAACATAATTGAACACAAAATGCAGTTTTTAAATGAAGATTATGTTATTAAGGGAGAAAAAAACCCTCCAAATCTACATGGCCCTGTGTGAAAAAGTAATTGCCCCCCTTGTTAAAAAATAACTTAACTGTAGTTTATCATACCTGAGTTCAATTTCTGTAGTCACCCCCAGGCCTGATTACTGCCACACCTGTTTCAATCAAAAAATCACTTAAATAGGAGCTACCTGACACAGAGAAGTAGACCAAAAGCACTTCAAAAGCTAGACATTATGCCAAGATCCAAAGAAATTCAGAAAAAAATGAGAACAAAAGTAATTGAGATCTATCAGGCTGGTAAAGGTTATAAAGCCATTTCCAAAGCCTTGGGACTCCAGCGAACCACAGTGAGAGCCATTATCCACAAATGGCAAAAACATGGAACAGTGGTGAACCTTCCCAGGAGTGGCCAGCTGACCAAAATTACCCCAAGAGCGCAGAGACAACTCATCCGAGAGGCCACAAAAGACCCCAGGACAACAACTAAAGAACTGCAGGCCTCACTTGCCTCAATTAAGGTCAGTGTTCACGACTCCACCAAAAGAAAGAGACTGGGCAAAAACGGCCTGCATGGCAGATTTCCAAGGCGCAAACCACTTAAGCAAAAAGAACATCAAGGCTCGTCTCAATTTTGCTAAAAAACATCTCAATGATTGCCAAGACTTTTGGGAAAATACCGTGTGGACCGACGGACTAAAGTTTAACTTTTTGGAAGGTGCGTGTCCCGTTACATCTGGCGTAAAAGTAACACAGCATTTCAGAAAAAGAACACCATACCAACAGTAAAATATGGGGGTGGTAGTGTGATGGTCTGGGGTTGTTTTGCTGCTTCAGGACCTGGATGGCTTGCTGTGATAGATGGAACCATGAATTCTACTGTCTACCAAAAAATCCTGAAGGAGAATGTCCGGCCATCTGTTCGTCAACTCAAGCTGAAGCGATCTTGGGTGCTGCAGCAGGACAATGACCCAAAACACACCAGCAAATCCACCTCTGAATGGCTGAAGAAAAACAAAATGAAGACTTTGGAGTGGCCCAGTCAAAGTCCTGACCTGAATCCTATTGAGATGTTGTGGCATGACCTTAAAAAGGCGGTTCATGCTAGAAAACTCTCAAATAAAGCTGAATTACAACAATTCTGCAAAGATGAGTGGGCCAAAATTCCTCCAGAGCTCTGTAAAAGACTCGTTGCAAGTTATCGCAAACACTTGATTGCAGTTATTGCTGCTAAGGGTGGCCCAATCAGTTATTAGGTTCAGGGGGCAATTACTTTTTCACACAGGGCCATGTAAGTTTGGATTTTTTTTCTCCCTAAATAATAAAAACCATCATTTAAAAACTGCATTTTGTGTTTACTTGTGTTATCTTTGACTAATAGTTAAATGTGTTTGATGATCAGAAACATTTAAGTGTGACAAACATGCAAAAGAATAAGAAATCAGGAAGGGGGCAAATAGTTTTTCACACCACTGTATATCTTGTTGAACGTGTTATCATCTTGACTTATCTTTGCTGTCCACTGCACAATGTTTGAACAATTATACTATTTATTGCCATACAATAGGCAATTATAGGCCACTTGTGCTCTTATTGTTAGATGCTGACTGCAATCCATTGGCTCTGTATGTGTACTTTGCACAATGACAAAAAAGTTAAACCTCATCTAATCTAATGTGATCTAATGTAATCTATACTAATGGTATCTGGCATTGGGAACACGATGTGAGGTTAGTTCTGATGTGCGGTTAGTGAGGTATTTAGCACCTGGGACACCGTGCCTCTGTCTTCCAGAGAATAATACAAAACATTTCCTCTTTTAAAATAAAAGTGTAGAAAACCCTTCGACAATTTTTACTTTTATACTTAAAAAAAAAAAAAACATTTTCCTTATTGGTTTTAGGTTATTAAAGAACAGTGTCACACTTGAATACTGTAAATGATGCTTTAAATGCTGACTTACCATTTTTCTAACCATTTTTGAGAGCTGCTTGTTTGATATGTCTACTCAACCTTTCAATTAAATTTCTCTTTAAGCTGCATGACTGGGTTATGCTCAGTTCACTTATGACTTAAACCTAGTATTTCCCCATTCTCTAAAGATTCCATTAAAGTATGTGTGTCCTCATCCCAGGATACGTATTCATTATCTAATCACACTGAACATCCTTTAAACACAATTAGTACAGTTTGTACTGTATTTACTCTTTGTTTTTGTCTCTACATCAGTTTACTGTAATGATTTAAAATCTCTCGTGTCATGCTGAAAACGGAGTTCCTTTTTTTTGTCAGGTTCCTCTCAAATCTTAGGGAGTTTTTCCCTTGCGCCTGTTATTTCTGGCTTGCTCACGAGGGATCTAAATATAAATCTATATCCAGATTTTTGTAAAGCTGTTTTGTGTACATCTCTATATAAAAAAAGTAATATAGTAGAAGTAGTAGAATGACTGTCTGTATTATACTACATTGTGTACTAGTCCTCTAAAGTATTATAGTTACATTTAAATAATTCAAATATTTTAACAGTTCATTCTGGTACCTTGGCTAGAACAGTGAAATGGGAGACTCACTAAGGGAACAGAACAAGCTGAAAGAACGTCACCTCCACATGATTTAATTTGGGAACATACACAAACTTTAGGACGAAACAAATTTGATGACAAAGCAAGGAATAAAACAAGACATTGATATAAAATTACATCTTTAAGCAAACTTTACTTAAAACTCAAAGTCAGTAAAATAGTCATAGTTGTTTAATCGGGGAAATACCCAAAGGTGAGCACTTGGGGGTGGGGGGGGGGGGGGGGGGGGGTTGCTATACAAAAGCTTGCAGAGTGCTAAAGCGAGATGATTAAATAAATATTCATGAGGAAGAATAGCTCTGATTGATCTTACACCAGACACCAGTGCATGTGGACGATGTAACGCTAAGGAAGACAGTATGGAAGCAGTGATACATCATACAGGGGATTGATGGCAGAATTAAGTGTGTACTAAATTTATGAAGTAAGCAGGATCATATCAAAGTTCTTTATATCCTGGTATATCATGTGATGTTCCTGCTAACCTGCTTACATCACTGGAAAGAAAGTGCTGTGAGATGGGTTAGACTTCAGCCACTTCAATGCCTTTGCGCTTTAAAAGAAGGATCATATTTTCCTCAGTCAGCACTAGAGAATGAAAACGCAGATAAGCCGCTTCAGATGAATATGTTCATACTTATTGTACTTCACAATTTAAAGCTTACCTCAGGCTTTAACTTTCGCCTAACCTGGGAGGAAAACATCATGGTGGAAGTCCGTAATTAATTAGATTGGTGTGAAAACATGCCTGAAGCAGGCTAGAGTTTAATACAATCAAAGACTATTAAAGGGCAAACAGAAACGTAACCACGACGCATAAGTGCAAACAAAGGCTTGTCTTTACAGAAAGCTGAAAACGCAATCACGCTACGTCGGATCTAGAGCTATTATGCATTAAGTATCGCAGGCTGAAAGCTTCACTGGGATCACTATTCCTATTCAGCCCATGGCCATATGATTAAAGATATTGAGATATAATGAACAAAGCTGATGATGAGTATTCCAAAGATTTTGATAAATTATCACTTACTGTTTGGTGTCAGACGTTAAAATGTTATGTCACAATCACTTCTTCACCTATTCTCCAGAAAATCAATTGTGACTTTCTAAGTACGGACATTTAGAAAGACAAGCTCTATCCATCCTTATTAATAGGAGAACCTACGTAAACCTATGTCTTTTATTCAGGAGAACTATGTGAATGAATGTATTTTTAATACTAATAGCAATATGTTACATAATTATGCTTGCTCAAAAAAAAAAGAATTCAACATTTTTTGGGATTTATTGGTAACGGGTTTAGCTTAAAGGTTTCCATTAAACAATTTTATAAGATCTAATGGTTTTAATATTTCCAAGTGTATATTAGATATTGATATAGTTGATCCGATATTGAAGATGGTGGATTGAATATTGGAGAAAAACAAAGAATTCGATCTGATTTTGGAATTGAATTTAAAACGATTCTTAGGAAACAAAGACTATAAAGAGAAAAAACAAAAAATAAAGAGTACTAGTTTTTTTTGGTAAAAATTATTTAATTATTTTTATGCCTCATGCTTTATTAAAATGTGTTATTACATTTATAAACAAAAATTTAATTTGATTTTCAATTTTCAATAATTTTTTTTGGTAGGGGAGGTCTAGCTATGTCCTTTTCTTATATTTTTAAGTGAAGTTTTTCAGTAAAAAAAAAAACAACATTAAACCTTGGTAGGATGAATATCGAGTCAATGTCGACTGATCTTCACAAGGCTTCAGAGTTGGCATCAGAATGTGAAAAGAAAAACTGGTAGGTTGCCATTTTTAATATTTATATTAACTGAATGAAGTATTTTTCATTTGAACCTAGAAGTTTAAATGCTGCATATAAATGTTTTTTTTCTGTTGTCTAACCCACAACCTGAAATGCATGATTATATAACAAATCTTCTAGGTCCATTATGCAAATGAACCACAGTTATTATTAATTTTTTTTACTATAACCTTACCATCAGAAACTATTAGGACCCATTACACTGTGATATCAACCCATTACACAAAGTATCATACACAGGAACCGACAGAAACCTGAAATGGTCTCTGTCTTTTTTTTTTCCCCAAGCAAGAACTTGCTAAATAAAACAAGAAGAACATAGGAGGTCTACTGAGAATGTTTTTCTTTGCAGCATGAAATCGTGCATTATAACAAGCTGTGGTGCGAGTGTGTAAGACAGAGGGATAGTGCATATCATAAAACGATAGAAATGTGAAGGTGGTTTGGAAGAAGGAAAAAAGCGAGAGAATGAAGCAACACTCCGGCCCATGGAAGGTCGATCCGCCTCACTGAGCATACTATTGGCTAACACCCATCTGCTGATGGTCTGTCTCGGCTTCCTCCTCCACGTCTCCATGGTACTGCTCGTACGTGTCGTCGTCAATGTCTGGAAGACCCAAGAGCTAGAAAACAACATCATGTTTATTAGTTCAATTCAATTCAATTCAATTCAATTTTATTTGTATAGCGCTTTTAACAATTGTCATTGTCGCAAAGCAGCTTTACACAATCAAAAGAATTATTTAAGTTTGTATGGAATGTGAATGTGTATGAATCCAAATGGTCAGATAGTCCCTGATGAGCAAGTCGAGGGCGACAGTGGCAAGGAAAAACTCTCTGAGATTGCAATAGGAAGACACCTTGAGAGGAACCAGACTCAACAGGGAACCCATCCTCATAATACTTTGTTTCAACTCGGGTAACAAATAGGGGCGGTCAAGTCAAATCTGGACTTTTGATTGAGCAGAATTAACACCACATGTTATATGAGAGTAAACATTCTCTTTCTTTCTCCATATAATCCCCTGCTACACTAATGCACTTATCCCAGCGTTTTACCAGTGCTGGATACCATTAAGACGCCAAGATCAGACTAGTAAATGGTTGTGTGTACAGTTCCCACAGACCAATGTGTCTTTTCTGCAAGTTGTCGACAAATTATCCGTTGAATCCGTTAGACTTGCGGAATGGTCACAGGAACGACTGTAGTGGGCTTCAGGTGGGATTGTTATTCAGAGACTTACAGAATTCCTTAAACTGTTTACACTATTCAGATGTTTTGTTGCTACTAAGGATCTCATCACTGTACTGTGATTGATGTCTTCTGTAAATGTCAATCAGTTTTTATGCCTTTCATTCAGGAGAAATTTTGGGTGAAGTCTTGGTTTGACTTGAACGCCCCCCACACTACAAACTTTTTTTTGCTCTTTTCTGAAGATGTTAATAAATAACTTTAAAAACAAGGACTTGGACTAGGATTAGGACTGGGAAATTTATTAGATTGTTAAACCAAACAAAAAAGGACTTGGGGCAGTGGTTACATTAATGCCATTAAAATGAGTATTCTTCCAAAATTTTTATATCTTTTTCATTCTGTACGTGTTTTTATTCCCAAATCTTACCTTTGGAAAGGTAAACATCCTCGATTAAATAAGTCCCTACTTCAAAGATCTAAAAGAGACGGTGGCATGGCTCTACCTAATTTTTATTTTTACTACAGCAAACATTCATCTTTTGGATATATTTTCATAAACCCAACCTAAATGGCCTGCCTGGGTGGAAATGGAGGAAAAATCTGTCAAAAACCTCTCTGTCTCTGCACTCCTTGGACCTGTACTCCCTATCCTCTTGAGTAAATCAATCAAAAATTCAGTTATTAGGCATACATTAAGAGTATGGTTTCTGTTCGGAAAGCACAGCAATCATCTGGGCCTTTCTTTTTCCAGTCCTATCGTCTCTAAAAATCTCTTCCAACCTTCTTTACATGATTCAGTGTTTCAGGAATGGTACAATAAGGGCATTAGGCTTTGCAAAGATCTGTTTGTTAATCATAGGTTTGCATCATTTGAACAGAAAGGTTTAACCTACACAATTCTCATTTTTTAAGATATCTGCAAGTAAGACACTTCATTAGCTCCGAATTATCTCAAATTTCCCTGAGGCTCTTGATGCATATATTATAGGTATCGCCTCTGTTTGTCCCTGCTGCATAAAGGCCTAATATCCACTATTTATGGTGGATTGATGTGTTTGAGTCACATCTCTTTGAGTAAAATTAAAACTGCTTAAAAAAAAGACCTTAATTTGACACTGTCAGATGACACTGGGCTCATTTCTCCACACCTAAGCTTTCCTGTTTTTACCCTTTGCTTTTTTTATATACATTTTTAGTTTTATTCCCTTCCTATTTAATTCTTTTCTCTCTCTCTCTCTCTCTCTCTCTCTCTTTCCCTTTTTTTGGGCACAGAACCAAAAAAACTTCCAGCTACATGTTTTTCCGTTTCTTTCCTTTCCTTTTTTAAATATGCCTGGCATCTAGCCTTTCTTACACATGTAAAGCTGGTCAGTAAGTCAGGGAAGGGTGGGGTGGGTGTTATAGGGGTTTATAAGGAGGTTATAAAATGTGCATTGAAACACTACATGTTTATTCTGTTTCCCTGTTTAAAATTAATAAAATATTGTTAAAAAGAAGACACAACCTGCTCACTTTGGGAGTAAAGCACTCGGCCTATCATCCGGAGATCGCTGGTTTGATCCCCAGGTGATGCTGTAACCTCTCACAGCCGGAGGCCTAGAGAGAGCTGATTGGCCGAGCTCTCTCGGGGGGGAGGAATGAGGGGTACTCAGTGCTCCCATATTAATGATGGCTCTACAAGCCAATCAGGGGCGTCTGTGAGCTCGTGCAGGCGGGAGAAGCGGATAGCGCTGTCCCTCCGAGTGTTTTACGTGTTCGCGTGAGCAACCGGTTCGAAAAGATGGTCGGTGACGTCACGTGGATCGGAGGAAACACGTGGGTCGGTCTGTGGCCCTCCCGATTGATTGGCGGCAGAGCCTTCAGTGACTGGGTGAAATTGAACACGACTAAATTAGGGGAGAAAATCGGAAAAATTCGGAAAAAAAGGGGATAATTATTTTTTTTAAATGTCTGTGAAACCACAATAATAATAATAATAATAATAATAATAATAATAATACAGTGGAACCTTGGATTACAAGCATAATTCATCCTGGAAGTGGACTCATATTCCAAAACACTTTAAATTTTAAATTAAATTTTCCCATAAGAATTAATGAAAACTCAAATTATTCATTCTACAGCCCCCCCCCCCCCCCAAATAAATACATAAAAACAATTTATACAAAATATAAAGTAAAAATAAAACAAATTAACCTGCACTTTACCTTTAAAAAAAAGTAAAAAATAAATTACGACAGATTAATGTTTTCGTTTGTGTGCGCTGGCGCTGTATATGAAGCTAAAGTGAGCTCCCCTCTCCCCCTTCTCGTCTTACGCAATTACCCTTCCTCCACTCCAATACGCGTGCGCACACAACAAAAACACCAGTTCATCAGAAAAATAAACAAGAAATCTCTCTAATGACACTCGATCACTGCTGTAAAGTAAAAATAAAACAAATTAACCTGCACTTTACCTTTGAAAAGAATCGCTACAAGGCAGTGTTTCTGTGTAAAGCAGAGAGAAAGTGTGTGTGTGTGAGCAGGCTAAGCCTTGAGCAGAGAGAAAAAAAGGATCTTTAACCTCTCTAATGAGACTTGCTTTTGCTTTACACGCGCGCTGTACACACGCATACAGACACAAAATAAAACATGTTTTACACACACACACATGGTCACAGTGTTATAGTAAACAGTACACGCGTGCACGGATGTTGATTATACCAGTGGGAGACACGCACCAAGACCCAGCAGGGGAGACGATTACCCACAATTCGACAGCACAAGAGAGAGAAAAAACGTTGGTTCAGTTGTGACCATGTGATGCTTGGCATCAAAACAAGAAGCGCATGCGTGATACATGATACTCGGTACTCGTAAACCAAGACTTGTTCGTTTTCCAAGTAAAAATTTATTAAAAATCTTTGCCCGTATTGCGAAACACTCGCAAACAGCGTTACTCGCAATCTGAGGTTTCACTGTAATTAGGACTTTCTATTTTATTATAATAAGTTAATAAACTAATAATAAGGGATACATCCTTCAAATGTCCTTCACATGATTTGTGTAACTTGCAGTATGTATGTCCAGAGAAATAGTTTGAAAGCAGACATTTATCTAACATTTATTTAAGATGTCTCAAGAGTCAGAACATTTAAATTTTAGATTACAGAAATGACTTGAGGACAAAGATGATCGAAAATGAAAAAGCAAAGCAGGTGAGGAAAACACTGCTTATCACAAATGATGTGGGCTCATTTATTCGACCTAGAGACTGAAAGTTAACTCATACCTGAAATTTCATGACTCGTGCATCCAACATTTATCCTTCAAGATCCTATACAAACCCATTATTGTTTAGTTAATATGAGGAGTGTTCAAGTCAAACTGGGACTAGTGAATGAAGGTGTAAAACCGAGTAACATTTAAAGAAAAGTTTAAGCACAGTACGGTCATGAGACCCTTTATCCACAGTATTTTTTTTTAAAGAAGTCCCAGTTTGGCTTTAATGTCTGACTGATTCATGTCTCTATTTTGTTCTTGTCACCCTGTGCACACACAGGGAATTGCAGCCTCATGTCTCTCACCACAGAATGTCAGTAATAGCTACAAAAAAAAACAGCCAGAGCTCTGCGACTGTCCTCTTTTCACCTTCTCATCCCGATCAGGAGCTAATGAGCTCCGGCTGACCTCAAAAACAAGTCATGTGCTTCTAAGCTGTTTATGTCATCGCTACTGTAACGCAGAACTGTCACAAATTTTGACGTGGTTGTTGTTGTTGTTTCGAACGCAGGTGCATCCTGAAGATGATGTAATTGCAGGTTACGTAGGTTATTGCAGGACAAAGATTGTGTCACATTAATGAGTGTTTTGAGTGTTTCACTTATAGTACAAAGCCGATGGTGAGGAAAAAATATAAAGTGGGCTGAGAGAGCTTTTTAGATATCTGAGCATTTTAGGCGAATTCGCTGTGTGGGTGTGTACACACAAGGAAAGATTTTTTTTTTTTTAACCACAAGAACGGTCTGTTCTGCAGAGAGGACTGTACACTTTTACACAGTAAAAATCAGGCTAAAAATTAAATTAAACATTTACAAAAATGTTAAATGATAGAAATCCTTTGTGTGTGTGTGTGCGTGCGTGTGTGTGTGTGTGTGTGTGTGTGTGTGTGTGTGTGATGAACAGCACTCACAGGTCTGAAGGATCTGAAAACTTTGTCAAGGACCTCCAGCAGGGTTTTGTGTCCGCAGGAGGAGATGTAATCCTGTGCCAGCTGCAGGAACGGCAGGCAGTCCTCACTCTCACTCCACACATGCTACACACACACATAGCACAGACATCTTATTACTCAATACATATATGTTACACTTATCTGCATTTTCCCACAAATGGAACATTTTACATATTTTTACTTTACTCAGGATGGACACTATGAATATAAATCACACTTCTAAATGATACAGCTCCACTACACTTACCATGCAATAGATTAAACCCAA
Source organism: Clarias gariepinus (assembly GCF_024256425.1). Classification (NCBI taxonomy): domain Eukaryota; kingdom Metazoa; phylum Chordata; class Actinopteri; order Siluriformes; family Clariidae; genus Clarias; species Clarias gariepinus. The sequence goes on from NC_071102.1 coordinate 30,988,827, forward strand.
TGTCTTAACCTAAGATATAACACACTTTAAATCTGTGCTGCATTAACTTTACCAGTGTACATTTTTTTTAAGAACATCTTAATTAAAAGGTAGTGAATATTAGGGTACTGAATGCTGTTTGAGCAAACATGTGTTTTTATCTTATCAACAGCACTCCACATTCTGCGCATGAAAAGCCTGCAATCAATACTGTACAGAAACACATCATATCATACACCAATCAGCCCTAACATTATAGTAATATTGAGTAGGCGCTGCAGTTTCTGGCACCAAAATGTCAATAGCAGATCCTGTACGTTGTGGGCTTCTATGGATCAAACTTGTTTATAGGATGTTTATAACGAACCCGTTATTGTGTTCTTTAAACCATTTTTGAACCATTTCCGCACTATTTCAGCAACAATGTTTAGGTAGATTGTATGCTTCAAAGTAACATCCACATGACTGTCATTGCCCAGAGCATCACACTGCCTTTACCTCGGATTGCCCATAGTGCATTCTGGTGCAATCTCTCCTCCCAGCCATCCACAAGATGTTAAAGGATCCAAGGACATTTTCTTCCATTGCTCTGTGGTCCAGTTCTGATGCCCATTGCAGGTGCTTTAGGTGGTGAATACAGGTCAGCATGGGCACCCTGACCGGTCTGCAGCTACACAGCCACAAACGCAAGAAACTGCGATGCACTGTGTGCTTTGACAGCTCGGACCCACATGCATCAATTAGCCTTGGCTCTCCATGACCCTGTCGCCAGTTCACTGGTTTTCCTTCCTTGAATTACGTTTGGTAGATCCTGACCACCGCAAACCAGGAACATCCCACAACAGCTGCAGTTTTGGAGTTGCTCTGACTTAGTGGTCTAGCCATCACAATTCGGTTCTAGTCAAAGTCAATAAAATCCTTACGCTTGCCCATTTTTTTCTGCTTCCAACACTACAACTTCAGGAACAAAATGTTTACTCCGTGTGTAATATATATCCCACCCACTTACAGGTGCCATTAAAATTTGATAATCAAAGTTATTCACGTCACCTGGTATAATGTTATGGCTAATCATCTAAACCACCTACATATAAATATTATTTCTATTTTGATCTATAAAAAGAGAATGATTTTTAAAGAGATACAGAATGGATGTGCAGTATTCTTTTTTTGGTTGCCACTAGACAAAAGATCTTGGATTTTTACTTTCATGTAGGTGAATGGTCAGAACTGCAACTTATGGGATACTGCATTCATTAACAATAAATTCATTGAAACTAAATTTAAAGGATTCCTTTATTTATCCGTAGTACCTGCCTGGTCAATGTCAATGTGGTTTAAATGAGTCTCCTTCTTTCTTGTTTGTTTTATAGGACAAAATAAATTATATTTGTAAGATTAAAAAAACAATTTCTGCTTCTGCTTTAGGCCTTACCCACTTAAAAATCCAATACAGAAATGTAATATTTGAAGCAGTAAACAGACACTGATACACTGTACAAAATTATTTCAATAATGTACAGTATGTGAATAGTATACTGCTCATTTCTCAGTTTACCCTTTTAATTTATTTTTCAAATACTATACATCCAAGAGGCCATCACACCCATATGTAATTCTTCACCTTTGTTCTTGGCAAAATGTTGGAATCACATAATTGTATAGCATGTCTTTGTATGCTGTGGGATTACAATTTGCTTTTACTGACACTATGTGCTTTCAAACTAGGCATCTGAGAACTCCTGAACTCAAAATCTGATTCATTTTAAACCGCCCCAGGTATTCGAGCAAAGTTCAAATCAGATGTGAAAGCAAATATACCAAAACACAAAAGGGGACCACTATTTACAATGTGACACCAACATTGCATGTCTACTGTATCTTTGAATGCATGCAGCACATGCAGTTCCCATCCTATAAGGTAAGAGGGTCTCATCTTTAACTTTTCTCTTTCCTTGTACACTTCTTATTTGTGTTCAGAAACAGCTGTCAACAAACTTTTGTTCATACAGTGTCCCTTAATTATGGAGAAGAATATCCAGTTATTTCTATCATATTGCTAGGAAACATTAGATAACCCTAGTGTTTGCTCATGGTATAGCAGGAGAACTGTTTTATCCAGTAAATCACTTTTGGTTTAATATTGCCTAGCTGAAAAATCGAAAGTCAAAACCTGGATTTAACTAAGTTAATAGTTAAAAGCCTTCTATTAAATAATTACTGCATTAATTAACATGGTTCTGCTGGAAACAAGTAATTCAACCCTAACAGTAAGTAGCTTCTTATTTCTTGTCGGAAGACATATCCTGTATTCACGATAGCTGAAAATACTAACATTGGGTTAAAACCAAAATTTGGAAATAAATTTTGTGAAATTGCATAAGCTTATTAAAACAATGCCAAGACCATAATCAATGCAAAAGGTGGTCCAATAAAGTATTAGTTTATTTTTATATAGTAATATAAGTATATAGATAGATAGAGTGACAAGTATACAAGTACTTCTTAATGAAAAATTACATACTTAAAGACATAAAAATATCCCTTATCTTGTAGTCTCCTTTAGATGAAAACCTCGATAAATAACACTCATCTCAATAAAGTAAGGGTTTAAAGGGCATCTATACTGCCCCCTTATTCTTTACTCCACTGGCAGCTGAATCCACAAAAATGAAAGCATGAACTAATCTTGAGCTGTCTGTTATATTAATGGTTTTGATACCCTAAGCAGTTTAGAGCAATGTAAGTAGTAGTAGTAGCTCTTCATTTGGCTGGAAAAATAGACATAGTACCTTACAGAAGCCAACTGCAGAGTCATATTCATTGCCAGCTCAGCTATCCTAACCATTATTTTTATGCATTCGCTCTCACACTGACTTCGCTGGCATTGCAGGAGAAGAGCGCTGAGTAACGCAAAAGAACAGGCATTAGGCCAAGCCACTCCTTGCTGAAACTGCTCGCAAATATTCATGATGTGATGCCTCAGAGTCAGCATTATCTGATAATATAGCGTGATCAGCCTGCCAGCAACCACAGATCAAGTGCTGTCTTTTCTATTAATGGATAAGGCTGCTTTTTATATCGCAAATATCAAAACTGACTGATCAAAAAAGTCTTGATTAATTCTTTATAAGAGGAGCTCTGACAGTAGTGTCACGTGCAAGTCACATGTGTATATTAATGTTTTCACAGCAACCACTGCTAGCAGAATAAAGGATCTTTCTGATTTCGATATAACGTGAGAAGCTGGTATTTTGTTGCTTATTAAGTTAAAGAATTTTGCAAATCTAAATAAAAAGATAGAAATAAACTATTTGTGTGGATATTCCACAATCTTCTAGGAAATGCTAGTATAAACTGATAAAAAGCACATTGTGTCAGTTGTTAAGAAATGAAAAAATAATAGTCATTGGCAAACTGCTATGGTATAAAATATACCTGAAAATTATGCAATTGAAAAAATAATGAGTTTCAAGGTGAGTTTCAACCAGAGTAACTCATGCCAGATAGAACCTCTTAAAGTTCTCTTATTTTACTGTTTCTTTAACAAGCTAACATATGTTTTAGAGCTACCCCAAAATATGTGTGTGTGTTTTAATGCTCCAGCTGAAATTCCCCTTACATTTCTTTATACAAACTTCCTTTATTTTACTCCTCATCCAAAGCCACTTAATTTCCTTTTAATTCTATTTATTTTTGTGTAAAAACATAAAAACATTTGAACAAATTCCATATAACTATTTCACTGTGCTATTCTTTATTTAACTAAAATAAAGCCAACTCTTACACCCCCACCCATTACTGCTTCCACAGGATTCATCTGTATCATGACTTTGCTAATAATCATCAGACCTTGATTAATTGATCATCAGCAGATGTGCAGACTGCTGTAAAAAAAAATGAGAATTTGGCAGTTGGGTGTGTTAACACAAAATCAAGAGAGAAAAACATAACCAATTATTTTAGAGAAGCAAATGTTGCTGCATATTAATCTGGAAAAAGTATATAAAACCATTTCGAAACAATTTGTAGTTCAACGTTCTACAAACGTCCTACATTTGGGCTTGTTTCGTATCCATAGGACCTAAGCACGTTGAAGTTTTAAGTTGACCATGAACTCCTCTGTATACCCGAGTACTCTAGAGGCACATGTGAGACCATCGGTTCGACAGCTAAAACTTGGTCAAAATTGGGTCACTGGGTCATCATATATATGCATATGTGTGTGTGTGTGTGTGTGTGTGTGTGTGTGTGTGTGTGTGTGTGTGAAAGGAGAAAAGTATTTGGCCAATGTGTTAATTACTGAATTTAGATGTTTTAATCAGGCCCCAGTGAAGGGATCTTAATAGATCTTAATCTTAAATCTTAATGCTTCATTAAAAATATAATGATTGAAACCTGAACCTTGAACAATGCTATGCTTACAATTTTGTGCCAAAGGTTTGGGGCATGCCCTTTTCTATTCCAACAAAACTGGCCCACACGGAACCCAGACCTCAACCCTATTAAGCACCTTTGGGATGAACTGGAACAGAGACTTGCATGTGATCCAGGCCTTCTCGTCCAACATCAGTGCCTGACCATATAAATGCTCTACAGAATGAATGGAGAGGAATTCCCACAGAAACACTTGAAAATCTTGTGGACAGCCTTTAAAGAAGAGTAGGAGCTATTATATTCAAATATATGTATTTGGATACAATGTTATTGCATGTTTGGTCTATTACTTGACCATATAGTGTATGTATATTATTTAGATGCAAACCTTATTACATAATAAGCATAAACCATAAAACAGGTTTAGTTAAATGGTGATATAAAAATGGATGTTATTCTTCATTTGCTAAGCTGATGATCGAAGCGGGAAGCCAACACCTGATACTGGGAGCTGCTGCCACAGTGGATCACATCACATAAAAAGGAGAGGAGAGAGGAACGAGAGGACTTCACTCTTGTAATCAACTATTCATGCGGCCATGACAAGGCCAGAGAGGGAACATTATACCCTTTAAACCTGGTGCTGACACAATGCCTCTGTGTGCCGTCATCCAGTCGGAAAATGGCGGCACTGATGGAGCTTCATTACCTGCGCACCCTGCTTTACTAACCGCGCGTCAGAATCACAGGTGGCGTCACTGCAGCACCACAATGGGTTACGTTTATGTGTGTTGTGGTTTTTCCTAGGGCAGATTAGCCCAAAGACTCAACATGCACAATCATAGACAGGCCTACACACTCCCTCTGAAGCCTCCTCCCCTTCACACACACACGCACGCACGCTCGCGCGCGCGAGTCGTTCTTCTCGTACTTACAAAAGTGTCGGTACCTCCTGTCATGTTGTCGGGACAGAGCACGTAAAACGAAATGCCAGGCTCGGCGTAGAAGTCCATCCTGCGCTCGTCCAGCTCCTCGGCGAAGATCAGCTCGAACGGGTTTCCCGAGCACCATTTCTCCGCCGCGTCCACCAGCTGCTTAAACTCCATCCTGCCGCAGCGTAACGGCGCACCTGCGCAGCAAAGCTCAGCCTCCAGATCACGGTATTACGCACAGATCTCAGCGCTCCCAGCCTCCCTAAATCATCCGCATCGTGCTGTTATTATCCTAATTATGTGTTGGGGGGGGTGGAGGGGGGGCGCGCGTGATGGGAAGCCGATTTCGACGCTAACACCGTCGCATCGTGGCCCTGGCCTCCGTTTAGAGAGAAATAAACCGACTGCGTCTCCCCGGAGTCGCGCGCGCTCACGCCAGAACCGGCGCGATGTGACGTTAAGGTGAACGCGCGCTCCCGACACAAAGGGCCCGCGCGCGCGCTGGCGTGCATCGATCTCATAGCTGCCTACCAGAGCAGACCTCTTTTATTTTAGAAAGCCCTTTATATATAATAGAGCGACGTCACAATAAACAGTACACAGCCCACTGTACACCCAGTACGCACTATAGCTGACTGTTGCTGTGTATAACACCATGGTATTTAATTTGCAATAGTGTTAAGTGCTTCAGCTACAAGTCACAGGAAAGCTGTAGACAGGGTGCAGGTCCACTGCAGGGCACACGCTCACTACAGGCAATTTGTGAAATTACCCAATTAACCAAACCTGCATGTCTTTGGACTGTGGGAGGAAACTGGAGTACCCAGAGGAAACCCACCAAGCACAGGGAGAACATGCAAACCCGAGGTGTCAATCGAACCCTCGACCCTGGAGGTGCAAGGCAACAGAGCTAACCACTATGCCGCCGTGCTGCATTAACTGGATAATCACAGTTGCATTGTTCAATATGAATATGGTTCATCTAGCAAAGCTCACAGCTACGTAAAAAACTCATTGGCAGTTATCGCAGAAGCTTAACAGCTTTTTTCTATCAATAAATAAAATCGTCATTTAAACACTGCATTTTGTATTTACTCGTGTTACATTGGTTTAATATTAGAATTAGTTTGATGATCTCATTCATTTAAGTAAGACAAATATGCAAAACAATAAAAACAGTAAAAAAAATACTTTTGTCATGGCACTATGTATGTCTTTTAATCATAATTATTTTTACTATCTTAGTTCATTAGTTGAAGATTCCAAAACATGTAGGAATTATTTCACCTCACACTATTTCACATTCACATTTGTTCATACAGTTGTCAAAAAGGTCTTTTGCTCAAATAAATTCCAAACGTATTTTTACAGTACCATGATGTTTTGCAGTAAAGAAGAAAAGTAAAGGACTTTGAATAACCCCATAGCTAGTGTAATATATCAATTTAGCCTTTTATGATGTAATATTCAGTTAATATTTAAGTGACTATTCAGTAATATCAGATAAATTGGTATAATGGTTGTCAGGTGAAATGTGAAAACATCAGTTATGTGAAGTCTCCAAAATCTCAAGTTTTGACTTACATAAGCTACTGTTAAAAAATCATATCTTAAATGCAACAAAAATACTAGACTTTCTAAGTATGAAGGACTCTGAACATGCAGACATTGCATAAGGGAAACAGTCTGCTCGAGGAAGAGAAAGAAGAGTTAGAAAGCATGGAGGTCTACAAAGAGGATGACAGAGAAAGAGGTAGTGAAAAATAAAGACATCAAAATGTCCCAGAATTTAGTTTTAAAACATGATGACATGAAACAACTCTTTGGGTGAGTTGTTTGCTTTTGCTGTTTAACTATGGTGTTGTAATGCTTGTATGACCAGTTTTGATAAATGCACATGAAGTAAAAAGATAAGGAGGTATTTTTTTTAAATCCAAAGCAATAACGCAAAACTGTAAGGTCAAATTCAAATTCAAATTCAAATTTTATTTGTCACATACACAAACATACACAGTACGAAATGTAGTGAAATGCATTATACGACTGCCATTGACCCTAAAAAGAGAGTTAAATTTTACAAATAAGAAATAAATATGAATAAAAGAAATACGATAGAAATTAAATTACAAAATTAAATTAAACTAGGAAAAATAGAACTAAAAATAAAAATAGAAATGTGCTATGAAAAAATAGAACTAAAAATAAAAATAGAAATAGGATGTACAAAATAGAAATATACTGTGCAAATTGAAATATACTTTACGGTGTGTGCAAATATGCATGGAACAAAGTGTCTTAGTGCAGAGGTTATTAAAGTGTCTTTGTGCACTGGTCCAGGATGTAAACGTAAAACTGTAAAATGTAGTGTAGTTGTGAAGGTAGGTGTGCAAAGTTATTAAAGTGTCTTTGTGCAATGGTCCAGGATGTAACGTACGACATGTGGTGTATATATGAAGGAAGGTGAGCGTGTAATTGTCCATAGTGTTCATGGATGTAAGAAGATTGATAGATTTGACCAATTATGAAAATATTGTGTAGTTCTGCATAGTGGTGTGGTTGTGGTTGAGAGACCTTATCGCCTGCGGGAAGAAGCTCCTCCTCAGTCTCTCTGTGTTGGCCTTCAAGGAGCGGAATCGCTTCCCAGACCGCAACAGAGTGAACAGTCCGTTATTGGGGTGGCTGAGGTCCTTCACGATCTTCCTGGCCTTGGTCAAGCACCGCTTGTTGTAGATCGAGTGCAGGTCAGGGAGCTCGATGCGGATGATGCGCTCAGCTGATCGCACCACCCTCTGTAGAGCTCGTCTGTCCTGCATGGTGCTGTTCCCGAACCAGGTCGTGATATTTCCCGTCAGGATGCTCTCGATGGTGCAGGAGTAGAAATTCCTGAGCACCTTGGAGGGCAGTCTAAAGTCTCTCAAGCGTCTGAGGTGGTAGAGACGCTGCCGGGCCTTTTTTACCACGGTGTTGATGTGACAGGACCATGCCAGGTCCTGCGTGATGTGAACACCGAGGTATCTGAAGCTGTCCACTCTCTCCACTGGGCTCCTGTTGATGACGGGGGTCTGGTAGTTCCTCACCTGCTTTGTACTAAAGTCCACTATCAGCTCCTTTGTCTTACTGACGTTCAAGAGGAGATTGTTTCTCTGGCACCAGTTCTCCAGATTTCCAACCTCCTCCAGGTAGGCCGTCTCATCATTGTTCGTGATCAGGCCCACCACAACAGTGTCGTCAGCAAACTTGATGATGGTGGTGGAGCTGGTAGTGGCCACGCAGTCGTGGGTGTACAGAGAGTACAACAGGGGGCTCAGAACACAACCCTGGGGGGCTCCAGTGCTGAGAGTGACAGGGGCTGAGACATGTCCGCCCATCCTTACTGCCTGTGGTCTGCCAGTTAGGAAGTTGGAGATCCACTGACACATAGATGAGCTGAGTCCCAGGTGCTCCAGCTTGGTGGTAAGTGTGGAGGGAATTATGGTATTAAATGCAGAACTGTAGTCGATGAAGAGCATTTTCACATAATTCCCCCTCCGAGTGTCCAGGTGAGTGAGAGATGTATGGAGGAGATGAGAGATTGCATCGTCCGTGGAACGGTTTGGACGATAAGCAAACTATAGGTCCAATAATGTTCCTTAAATGTTTTCTAAAAAAAATAAAATAAAATAAAGCTCTGTACAGATTGGTGCTTGTATGAGTGTGTATAGGGCTTCGTAATTGCTTACCTACCATATACTGCATAACTGATCATATAATGTACAGTATACTTTCTTTCTTTGATATTAAACTTATATATAAACTGTATACTAAATAACTATTTAATAACTACAGCAATCAGCCATAACATTACAACACAAATCATTAAGACCAATATTTACATTTGCATTTGGCAGACACACTTATCTAGAGGGACTTACATTTTATCTTTTTTTTTCACATCTGAGCAATTGAGGATTAAGGGCCTTGCTCAAAAGCCCAACAGTGGTAGCTTGGTGGTGCTAGGCCAGGACCTCCCGTTCCATAGTCCAACATCTTAACCACCAATGATCTTAAAGATCCTTTGGGATACTTTGGGACGTGGGTTTTTTGCCTAGTGAGTGGCGAGCTGTGGTAAACTGGGTGTTCTGGTGCCTTTCTATGATGGCCAGCATTGACTTGACTTTTTGGTAATTTGTGCTGCATTGGGTTTTCTGTGGGATTAGTCCAGATGGGCTGGCCCTGTGTCCCTATGGATATGATGGTGGATAATTAATGGTGCTAATGTTATGAAAGGCATTACCCTTCTCTCTCTCTCTCTCTCTCTCTCTCTCTCTCTCTCTCTCTCTCTCTCTCTCTCACTGTTTATATATGAAGAGAGAGAGAATTGTAATGTCATTGTGCCTTAGCTGGTAATGTTTCCAGCAGCTGCCTTTGTTCATCCAGACACACCACTCAGAGACCCAGACAGTGCTGCATGTGGATCTGGGGATCAAGCTTAAATAGCAACTGGTACAAAAGCAACACCCTAACAATGTAGCAATGTGCTGATTACAACGTTGTGTGTATGTAAGAGAGAGAGAGAGAGAGAGAGAAACCATAGACTAGATTCAGACACTAAGGTACATGTGGTCACAGGAGCACCTCACTCCTACCTTTACCCAAGAGCTTCTTTAGGTCTTATATCAGGGCTGTTGATTTGTGCTAGACTTGAACACTTGTATTAAGTGGGTCGTTTTATTCTCAGGTTGCCCCAGTTAGTGTTGCATTAAAATCAGTGAAGGGATCTGCACACAAAAATTACCAAATAAATGAAAAGACAGTCAGACAGTCAGATAGATAGATAGGGAGGCAGACAGTCATTCATTCAGTCAGTCAGTCAGACAGACAGACAGACAGACAGATAGATAGATAGATAGATAGATAGATAGATAGATAGATAGATAGATAGATAGATAGATAGACATACAAACAGACAGATTGTGAGGAAGACAGTCAGTTAGACAGATAGATAGATAGATAGATAGATAGATAGATGGATGGATGGATGGATGGATGGATAGATAGATAGATAGATAGATAGATAGATAGATAGATAGATAGATAGATAGATAGGATGACTTTTTTCTCCAGACAAAAAGTCAGATAAGTTGATAGCTAGACAGACAGTAAGATATCCAGACAGACAAAGAGATTGATAGCTAGACAGGCAGACATACAATTAGATTTCCAGACAGACAGACAGACAGACAGTCAGATAGATAGCTAGACATAGAGATATATAGGCAAACAGAGACAGACATACATACATACAATAGAAATAAAAAAATAACACAGCAAACATCAACATCAGCAAATATTGAGGCTGTTGTCACTTCTTCTATGTATGCCCTGCCCGGGTGTGCGTGTGTGCCTGCGTGTGTGTTTGAAGCGTGTTTCGGTCAGCAGGGGGCGGTAGAGACCGGTTCTGCGGTTCTCCAGGCTCTGCTCTGCCCTCTGCTGTGATCTCCTCCCTCTCAGTGTGTGTGTGAGAGAGAGAGCCCGTTAGAGACACGCGAGATCAGTCCGTCAGCAGTGTTGTGTGTGTGTGTGTGTTCGTGGTGAGAATGCGGCGTGTAGCCTGGGATAAAAGTTGCGGGTTTGAGCTGAGCAGTGCGGGACTGAGGAGGAGGAGGAGGTGATCAGCGCGGGACTGAAGCAGAGCGGCTGAGAGACGCGGAGGAGAAACTCAACTAGACGCTTTGTTCTCTATAGAACGAAACCGTTACATCCCGGGCTGTGGGGTGTGTGTGTGTGTGAGAGAGAGAGAGAGAGAAAGAAAGAGAGAGAACATGGATAACACAGAGAATGGAAACAAATCCGAGGACGAGCAGGAGTCTCCCGAGGACGAGGAAGTTGATCCGAGAATACAGGTAGAGTGATGTCGTAATAATAAACATGGGGTAATTAAATAGACCTCGGGACCTTTAAAGTCATGGGGATGTGTTTAATAAGCATAGCACATAAACAAACAGAGCTCACATACACACACCAGGACTGCAACAGGTTTTTCAGTTCAGATTGACTTCATTAATTTGAGACAGGGCTTGCTGGTTGTTATAAACATACATGGTGGTGTAGTGGTTAGCACAGTTGCTTCCACCTCTAGGGCCGGGGTTCGATTCCCACCCCTAAAAACAAACTGTGTGTATGGAATGCATGTGCTTGGTGGGTTCAAGCAGATTTGGTTAATTAATGTTACAAAATTAAAAATATTGTGTGAATGTTGACCGGAGGTCCTATCACTGTTATAAAAATTTGAATAAATACACCCATCCACCACGGTTCCTAGGTGGATGGATGGAATGTATAAATGATATTACTAAAGATGCAGAATTTAAAATCAAATATTGATCAGTGTATATATGTTGTATAACTTACACATAAACATAGCTACACAAGTTAAACTATGACCTTCAATATTAGCCTGAACCTCATAATGATAAGAAGCTTAATTATCACAGGTCGTGGTTTACTCAGTGTACACACTTGTACAAGGTGACTTGTGTTGTGGACTGCTGGTTTGTCACACACTACAGGCTACACTTGTTTATCACGTTACTTGCTTTTCCCTCACCGGAAAACCCCCTAATGATTCAAGAATAAACCTGGGGCTTATTTTAGGAGGAAGCAGACCTTCTCAAAGTATGCTAAAGATATACCTGCAGACGGAAAGATACACTTGCAGACGGAAACACATGCCGAGCTGGTCAAACTTGTTAACTAGTTAGATTTTCCTTTGGGATTAATAAAGTATCTATCTATCTATCTATCTATCTATCTATCTATCTATCTATCTATAATTTGTGTCATCTAAGTGCTGGGAAAAATGATATCTGTTGTTCTTAGGGAAATAACACAGCAATAAAACAAAAACATTTATTCGTTCATTCATCTTTAGTTATTGGCGAGAAGTTGGGAGTTATGAGCACATCCTGGGAACACTGGGTTTAAATGCTAATTAATCAGCAAGGCACCATGCACACACGTACCCATATGCCACACACATTTACAGACTTGCATATCTAAAAGACTTTAGTGTGGGCAATCAACCCACTGGCATGATTTTGGGAGGTGCAGAAAACCAGAGAACAAGAAAAACATCAGACAGATTGTAACTTTGAGATTGTGAGGCACTACTACTTCCTTAAACAATTATTGGTTAATTTATTCAAATACTAACAAAGCTAGGACATTACGGGGCTGCTGGCCTGGCTTGACTGTGATTTTGCAACTCTTAGTCCCTCTGCCTAACCTGAAAGAGCTAGACATTATAAAAAGACTCTGTTTAAAACTACTATTAAAAATGTTGCTTTCCATGTATCCACCCTTCTCAATTAAATAATTAGACCAAAAGTATGTAAAGTGCTATGTTGTTGTTGTTGTTGAGGTAAGATTGGCCTGGCTGAGCTGAATCTTGGATTCATAGCTCCTCCAGATTCATAGTTTCCAGATGTGATTCAACTTAAGCTTCCTTTCACTTCTTAAACCTCATTCCATCTTTCTGTCACGTCAAAGGGAGAGCTGGAGAAACTGAATCAGTCGACGGATGACATCAACCGATGGGAGACAGAGCTGGAGGTAGGTCTAGCATGCCTCTCCTGTGTGCTCATTTTTGTCATTTATTTATTTATTTATTTATTTATTTATTCATTCATTGTTCAAACAGTTGCTACAAGAACGACAGAAGGGAGGACCTCGCGTTTAAACTGGCTCTGACCTCTCGGGCTTTGTCTGGATCAGGGAGAGGAAATCATTTATGTGTGTGTTGTAGAAATCCTGCGAGTTGTGCTGCCAGTTCAGGAAGCAGCGAGTTCTGTGGAAAAGTAGTAGATTAGGGTGTTGTAGAAAACCCCCCAAAAATGATTACATCACAAGATTTATATCGATGACTGAAGACCGCCTGTAATAGGGTTTATAAATTAGGAGTTTTAAAAAGGTTGAATTATTTTGCTGTGTACTAAATGTTCAGTCCTGCTATCTGAAGTAGTATATTCCACACACTTTGAAACTGATGCATCTCCTCTGAACAGCCTTCGGTTTAAACCCTGCTGCTTTTAAATTCATTTTGAACTGGAGCGAAGAATTATGCAATAGCAGCCACCCCATTAATCGTCCATGAGAGGCAGGATACTCTGAAATTAGAGGAAACCTCTATACTGTAACTTTGAGCTCAGAGGAAGGAAATGAGAGGATGTAGTCTCTGAGGTCAGATTTGTGAGGTCAGATGACCTGGCAATGAGAAAGTGCCAGCCCGCAAAACATTGGAGCAAATTCAAGTTAACTATGTGGCATGTCGTGTCCAGATTAAAATCCAGCTTTGTATACAAAAAAAAAAATCAAGCTCATTCCTTTCCCTGAAGGCAAATTCATATTATTTCTACGGAATCAATTACTTCTGTACTAGTGCTGAATTAAGATTACCAAACCAGCTTGTTTAAAGGAAAGCGCAAAGCACGACAACTGAAGTGTTTGATGTCTTCAAAGTACATAATAGGCATAACATCCCAAGTTTATCACAGAGAGGCATTCATGAACATATACCACAGGCAGCGTGGGATAAATGAGGCGTACAGCGGAATGCTGTTTCTGGCATTTACACAGTATGTACTGTACAGGCTCTACCATCAGTTTAATCACTTTCTCCATTCTATGGATGTGGAGATGGGGTAAAATTAGATTGTAAAAACAAACCTTGGCAGATGGTGGATTGTTGTGCCTAAATAACTGTAATAGTTTGAAATGGTTTAGATGGAGTTTTACATTACTTATGCTTAAACTACGGTTTGACCTTGTGCTAATGATAGATTAGCCTAAAGTTTAGCAAAGATGTTAAACCACATGTGCCCAAACTTGTATAATAGTTTACTACATTATCAAAATGTTGTCTTTTGAAAAGCACTTTACTTTTCTAAAAATAAAACTAAATAATGTTTATATAAGTGCAATATATTGATTGTAATTGTATGTGTAAATAGTGCTAAAGTTTTACCTCAGACACAAGAAGTAGTGAGTAGAAATGTACAAGGTACACAGCATTTTAGTTTGTCTTTAAAGATATTATAGTCATTTTAGCTTGAGTTTAACTCTTGGTTTTTTTTATTTAAGAAAAAGCTTCCCAGTTTATTACCATTTACTCAAGCTAAAGTATTAGCATAAGCTAGTTATCACACTGATATCAATATTAGCTCTTGCTAGCATGGCACTAGTTTAGACCTTTATGCTACTTGTAAATACCTCAACAGCCTCATGCCTCAACAGCCTTATGCCAAGGTTATCAATAAATCCCATTGCAATTAATGGATGTTAAAGTTGTATGAGTGAATAGTAGGTGTACTTAACTTCAAGTAAACTTGGATTCATATTTATTAAATAAGGAAGAAGCTACCTTGTAATTGCACTGTAAACTAGTGCCTTATTAAAGGCAGACAATCTTGTTCGGTTTGTGTAAACTGTAAGACAACTGTAGTGTAGCCTAAAGTGCCTAATTAGAGGGATCCAGATCAGCTTTTTCTGACTTTTATCCAAATAAAATGTACCTAGTTATAAGATTTTCTCGTTTCAGAGTTTTTAACCTGAAACTGTTTGTTGTGGTTTGACTGGTGGATAATACTTAAGTATTTTTTTTAACACATGATCACTTCAAGTATATTCCTCGAATCCCTGAAAGTTAATCTATTCACACCTCTGTATGTTATGTCAGGACTCCAGGCAAAGGTTTCGAGCTATCCTGGTGGAGGCCACATTTAAGCTAGAAGAGCAAATCAGGAAGATCGGCAAAGCTGTGGAGGAGTCCAAGCCCTACTGGGAGGCGCGGAAAGTGGCTCGACAGGTACAGTCACTTCCTGAAATACATCCTTATAAGCCTGAGTGCCAACAAACAAACAAACTCGATGTTCTTTCTCAGCTTGTAGGTATTTCTCCTGAGCACAGGAACTGCTTATGTTTTGGAGAGTTGGGACAAGTACCTAACCTTCCAACCCACGTTTATAGTAACATTAAGTATGAAACCAAAAGTACAAGAATGAAACATAGAAGAAACCTTAGATTTCACACTCATGTTACTGTATTTCCTGATGGTAAATAGGAGCTCGTTTTACCAAGGAAAAAGGGAAAAATCTAGCAATATATATATACCTTAAATCTCTGAACAGACGAGGATGAGTCAAAAATCATTCACACTCCTGTTATATTAAAACGTCATTTGGCCGCACTGTCATATCAGGGTGGCACGGTGGTGTAATGGTTAGCACTGTTGCCTTGCACCTCCAGGGTCTGAGTTCAATTCCCGTTACTATGTGCATGGAGTTTGCATGTTCTTTCTTTGTATAACATCAGTTCATTTGTAACTGTAATACAAGCGAAAATGATTGCCCCACTTGTAATTTTTTGTGGTCTGAGGGTGTACCTGGTGCCAAAACAACTTACGGAAGATCATAAACAGAAGTGCTTGGAAATCTGTAAATTTTGACCGATACTCTAAAGTGAATGTTTCGTAAAGAGAAGCGTAACTAGCTAAATGCTAATATCCAGCTGTTTTAATGCAAAATACAAACTGCACATAGCAGCAGATAGATTATAGTGATGGCATCAGTGTTAATCTGTTAAAGTTTAGATTTCTTAGGAATTTATACTGAAGCTGTCTGATGCTTTACTGCCTTATGTCATTCCAAATGTACAATTGTAAGGAAATGTAGTGACGTTTGACAAAGTAGTGAGTAGAAAAGTATGTTAGTAAAAACTTCTTTTTAACAGAGTAATGGTTCTTTGTTCTTTTTCATAGTGGGTGTTTATTTTTTCTCACTAGACCTACAGTAGGACAAAGGGGTCAAAACATACCTTATCTGACTTACCTGAGTGTACATGATAGATATTTTGGAAAATTAAATGAGGCATTGAGAAGTAAGGCTGCTAGTCCACTGATTACACAGAATGCGTGGAACAGGCAGTTGAGGGTTTTTATGGAAATGAGATGCTTTATAGATAAAGGAAAAAATGCTAAGTGGTCAAACTGTGTACAGAAAATTTCCTTGCAAAGATATTTGCATACAAATTTAGAAAGTCTAATGTTTTATATATGGAGATATATTTTCATACTTCATATTTCTTCATTCAGTGCAGCACGGAAATGACCGTTAACTGACATCAAATATGCGTTCTGACAGACCATTGTTTTTACATACCAGTGGGACAAAAATATATCTGCGTGGTAATTTCAGACCATTGTGGTGTATTATAGTCTCGTGAGCCAGACTTCTGTAGCCCGCGAGGCTAAAAACAGAATGGCATGAACCAGGGCTGGGTAGTTTGGTGATATTGTGGTTGAATTCTTGAATCAAATCTGTTGGAAGGTGATAATTATTGTTTTGTAGTAGCAGCTCTGAAGATAGTGCTGACAGTAAGATAAATCACGAAACATTGCTGCTTAACATCATGGATATCATGGAGTCATCAGTGTCAGCATTTTGGTGATAGAGGAAGTTGCATATCTTTGGTCTTATTATCTATTATCTATTATCTGCTGCTAGAAATTTAGAACGTTCTGCATCATTTTGCCCCAGATTTTCTCTCTAATTTATTCTTATTCGATTTCCACCCATCGTGTTAGGATCCTCCCCCATCGTCAAATGCTGCTACCAACTGGGGGAGGGGATTGGGGGGGGGAACAGAACTAACACATTCCTTCGAGGCACATGTTGTAATTTTTTTTTTACTCATTTCTCTTTGAGGGCTATATATGTTTCTGTGGTACGAGAGAATAAATGTATAATAACTCACCTACACAATGAAACTGTAACTAGCAGGATTCTAATAACGATCACGAGCTGAAGCTGCAGTCTGCAACACACAGCGTGGGCCCAGGCTGAGGATGTAATAACCGAACCTGTCACTTCGTTTCATAAAGAAATTATCTGTTAAGCTTACCGGGCCTTTCCTATTTCGAAATTTTCTTGTCTCGGTATGTGCGAAAGTGTTTGATGTGTCATATTTCACAACCTGGTTACTTCCTGGCTAAATATTTTTCACTACGAGGCAAATTTAGAATCTGCAGTTCAGATTTTGCGTATGTAGAAATCCTCTTTGTAACCTTATTTTACATTCAAAGATTAGATTCGGAGGATCTGCATTTGTGTACCAGCCTGTAACACTAAATCAATGTTGGATTGGATCGGACACGTACATCACAGTAATCAACAGAGATGTTTATGCTTGATAATCATGTCTGGGATGTTTCATATAGAGTAACTCAGTTACAGAAGCTTTCTGTAATTAAGAAGATTATTTTAAGAGCGTTAAGAATTTCAGAAAAAGAAAACAAGTTGTATTATGTTGCTTGAGACAATACTTGTAGCAAAAGCATTGCTCCACTTTCAGTTCACTCCCACAGATACCCTCCCTATCTCTAGTCCTATCTTCCCTCTACTCCTTTCCCCCTTGCTTAACACAGCATCTGTGCTCGGCCCAGCAGGAGGGAGAAACTGCTAGGTGCAGATTAATGCAGGAATCATTTGTTAGCCGGTAGAAACTAGAAACCCCTAGTTCATGGTTTACAAGTGAATCTTTAGAAAGAGGTGCAAACCTCAGAAATGCAGAATACACCATCAGAAGGCACCATGTACAGTCTCATTCACTCCTAGGGCCAAATTAGAATTGACAATCCACTTACTGACATGCTTTTGCAAAATGCAGGAGAAGAACTTGAAGAGTACATGTGAAACGCAACATAGACAATAACTAGAGCTGTAAGGAGCACGAGAAACCACCAGGAAAAAACAAAGAGACCTGGTACACCTTAAAAACCAGAGCGTTTTTATTTTTATTTTTTGCATTACTATGTTTTAATAAATATATAGGGGTCAGGATTGTGCAGTATAAAATGACAGATCCATTTTTTAGCTGGGCAATATGATCAGATGAACTGATTTTAATTTCATTTAAACCAACTATACAAACATGACTGAGCAAAAAAAATTAAAATGGGTCAAATAGCACAGATACATACTGTATGATCACATGTTTTTATGGTTGTTTTCGGTTGTTTCTATGTCCAAAAAATAATAATACTACGCTCATTTGGTAATTTGCAAATCATATCTGAAAAGCACAATTTGATGTTTGAGGTCTCCCCTGTCGACACACTCCGCAGGACTTCTATATAAGCAGTTTTTTTTTTTACTCGGATCCGATTGGTGTAGAACAGGGTGTAGAAGAATATGAGAGATTTACAGCATTTCGAATGGAAACTATGAAGAACAATGCTGCAGAGGACAGAAATGATTTTCAGCTTGGCTCCGGTTTAAGTGGAGAGACCTTTTTGGGGAAAAAAAAAAAAATCAGGGTCTGCCCTAGTGTTAGTATAAGGAAAAAAAGAGCTGAAATGCTTCCCTCTGAGAAATGTTTGAGGATGAAGGCACAGCATTAAAAATCATATCAACTGATGAAGAGACTGGATGCACAAGGATGCTATATAGAAGGATGCTGGTGTTAACTAGTGTAATTGTTATGTGGTGTTGCAGAATTGCATCTTTTAGGCTTGAAATAGCAAAGACTGCCATCTTCAGATTACAAATTAGTAATTAGTCTCCAAATGTGAAATCATCCTCCGATCTCTCTCACTGTAATCGAACCTGCATAACGAAATGTGGCCCCTCCTGCGGTGTTTACTTCCAACATCATAAGACTTCTTTAGTAACCCTGAAGCTTTGAGAGAACAGAATGGCAGTGTAGGATAGATATGGGATTAGTAACTCCGTCATTAATTCAGCACTAAACAGCAGCTGTATGACACGTATGAATTATACTGTTTATACGTCAAGTGTGTACGTTAAGGGGTAAGGCAGGGTTTAAAGTGCAGTGACCTGTCAGTGTCAGAACCTGTAGGGGTGACTGATAAAGGGGTTTCCCAGACGTCATGCCAACTTACTCACTCTCTCTCTCTCTCTCTCTCTCACACACACACACACACACACACACACACGCACAGTTCTGTTCTGAAATTACTTCCGTCTGCAAAAATGAATTAGTTAAAAAAACAAGAGAACTCACTGCCTGGAGCCAAAAAAACAACAACAGCACTTTACTTAATCTTGTTTTGTTCCCCTGTTTAGACATTGGAGAAAGACAAGAACTTTTAAGATTTTTTTTTATCGATCTCTATTACCATTAGTGAAGAACATGATAATTTTTTACAAAATGTGCAAAAAAAACAACTAACATCTAAAAGCAGATCTTAAATAAATGCATATTTTTGTAAATTGATTTAGTAAATTCTTCAGTCTGGATGGTATTTTTTTAAATGTACACAGTAAATTTGCTGTGTCTTTTTATAGAGATTCATTTTCAGTTTTGTTGCACCGGTGTAGCACGTGAATACCACGAAACCACAGTGGAAGTGTTAGTTTTTACTGGTGACACTTTCTTTGATGTCTCTTTTATCTTTCCTCCTTACAGCTTAACATTTGCAGTTTCTTAGAATAATCTTCCATCATTAATATTTGAAGTCGACAGTTTTCAGTTCTTTTTTCAGTGCAGTGAAACGTGTCGACATTTGCGTTTGCACTAATCACATGCTCCAGCTTCTATTTAAAGATATTTAGTAAAAAAAAAAAAAAAAAACTTGCACATTTTTCTCTGATGCCTGGTTGTCAGGTGTGGTGTTATTTTTTCTGTGAAAAACTGATAGCATGTAAAAAGCATGGAGATGCCTATAGGGCAAAAAAAAAAAAGCAGGTGTGTCATGCTGATGAAGGCTGAAGGAGTGTTTTGCCAGCAAACTGCTGACCGACCAGTGTTATTCAGCTGTATCAGGAGCTGTCAAACACACACACAGACACACACACACACAAAATAACACAAGCAACATTTTTTAATGAGGTGGTGCACAGTGTGAATTAATGTGCCTTACAAATTACAGCATTCTGACTAGCTCTCATAATAGCATCATGGCTATGATGTAGACGAGAAATCCATGTTTTTCTATCACAACTGGAGTACCCAGGGTGGATAGAGTTCATTAAAGTGCTTTAAAAGTTTGGGATTAAAACTTACGGCACTATATTGGTCAAATCACAGTGCACACTTGTGCGACTTCATATAACAGGACACATACAGTACAGTGTGGTGTAAAGGTGTAAAGTCTCATAGTTTTTTAACTGTATAGGACTTAGCTTACATGAAATTCCTTTCTTATAAAGGTTCAGATAAGCGACATAACATGACTGAATTGTGTTACCAGTTAGATTTTAATGCTGAATTATTAATGATGAATTTTTATCTTTAAATAAGACAGTAAGACAATGACTCTGAACAGATGAAGGATATGACTGGAATCTGAACTAAGCGCAAGAGACCGTAAATAAAATGAAAAATCTTATACGTCTCTGAATATGTCTCCCTTTCGGGGATAATGTCTCTACCCCCATGTAGCTTGTCTTTCCACTGATGATCTTTCTCCAGTTGATGATCATGCCTGTTATTATATAAACCACATCAGAGAATCTGCTGAAGAAGCTGAGCTAATTCAGGTTTAGTCACTAAACTTTGATCAGCTAAATAGATTCTATTTCCATTACATGCCGCTATTTTAGAACTCATAGCAAAGATGTTGCGAGCAGTTGTGCTTTAGTTAAATAAGGCCTGCATGAGAAAGCCACCTAGTCCGCACACACCTTTGTGTGTGTGCGTGTGTTTGTGTGAGAGAGAAACAGAGTGTTTCCATGTGACTAACCTCGGTTGAGTCCTCTAAACACCTGTCGGTCTCACTGTAGAGTGCACACTTACTCAGCAGTGTCAGACAGACAGGTGGCTCTGGACATGAGCAGCTGTCACTCCTAGACAGGGGCTTGAATGACACCTCCCCCCTGTTAAGCCAATCACAATATCCCGTTTGGTTACACCACAGTCAGTCGCTGAGATTAACTGTGCCTTGAACAAATTCATATATAGGTCATTAATAATGCCCGTGTTACATTATCCACTATGGACTGGTGTAATATGCATACGTCGATTTTTTAATACTCCTTCTCGTGTGATATTGCTTAAGTATAGAAAGATTCATCATGTCAATGATTATGCGTTACTTCACTGACATTAGTGTGACGAACACTTAGTGTGCATGGAGAAAACAAGCTCCAGACTCGGGCTGGATGCCTGCAGAGTGCACCAAGGTGTCAGTGACTAATAAAGCGGACAGTGTGTAGATACATTTTATATATATATATATATATATATATATATATATATATATATATATATATATATATATATACTGTATATATGTATATATATATATACAATAAAAAGGGGAAATAGTGAATTGTGGGAAAAACATGTGCATTTCTTGTAAAGTTCCAATGACTGGATGTGGTTTAAATGTGCTTAGTCATCTCAGAGACGTCTTCCAGTTGCATTTAGATGAATAACACATATATATGCGGTCTGACAAGCAAACACCAAACGGGCAGAATGAGAGACATGGAAAAAATCGTTTGCCCTTTTTCCCCTTGTGTGCAGATTGGGATTCTGTCTTTAATCTTTAGTCTATTTAATTCATGCACATGTGCACACACACACCCACACACACACACACACACACACACACCCACACACCCCCCCCCCCCCCCACACACACACACACACACACACACACACATCACATAGTGCAAACTGACTGTCCTCTGTTGCTGGCAGAAAACTTGCTGCCCATGATGGCACATCTGTTCAGGATCTCATACTCTATGACCTTGTATGAAAGATGCACACGAAATGGTCTGGTCAGGCCACTAATAAGAAAAACAAAATAAAAAACAAACACCACAGATGTATAATTTTTAACCATAAAAAATAAAAACTTTGACTAAATATACGAATTTGTTTC
Source organism: Clarias gariepinus (assembly GCF_024256425.1). Lineage (NCBI taxonomy): Eukaryota > Metazoa > Chordata > Actinopteri > Siluriformes > Clariidae > Clarias > Clarias gariepinus. The sequence continues at coordinate 31,011,000 of NC_071102.1, forward strand.
TAAAACACAGTGCCGTTTGGCTCTCATTAGTGCACTCCTGGATTCAGCCGAGGTCAGGCTCGACTTCCTGCTGCTGACCACAGACACACAGGCAAAAAACAAAGGCACATGCACACATACAGTACACATTCACACTTTTTTCTCATTGCTGTCACAATGCTTTAGTGATTTTCCTGTCGAACCCTATCTTAGCTTTATTGTCTGATCCACCATTGTAACATTTAATGCAACACACAAAACAGCTTTTAATATTGCGCACATGACTGCTGTTCTCCTGAATATCAGCACTGCTGCTAATTACAGACAAAATCACCAATACTGAGAGTGTGATGCCACTTTTATACAGCAGGTCTCTGAACAAGATATTAATATGGTGTGTGTGTGTGCGCGTACGCATGTGTTCGGACACCTATTGCAAAACACATACATACTTACACTTCTATTTATGCTTGGTGACTACAGTAGGTTATTTAAATACACCTGACACTGCAGCTCATTCTGTTTATTCTGATCTGACTCCAACACTACACCATGCTGCTATTACTGCACTCTTTCACTTAGTAGTGCACAAAATACATTTGCACCAAATACTATATATTTACTGTCCAAGTATCTATATTGTCTTTACCCATTTTTAGATATTGAGATCGGTTTCTAGTGTGTGTGCAAAAAATAAGTAGGAAAAAACATTCTCTGCTTTTCCTAATGTGGCCTAATGTGTCATATAAGAAGTTTGAGGTGTGAAAAAGAAAATAGTTATGTGAGAGGTATGTATTTCAGTTGAGGCATTAACACACACACTTTGCCTCCTCTCTGAGACTTGTGCTAACTTGGTAAAGAAAGATTAAAATCTGGGACCTTGAATAAATGTTCGAATGATGATTCTAACGATTTAAATTGACATCATTTCCCTTTCTGCACACACAGGGCTTGGCTTTATTAAGGGCAATGTCAAGGTCAACGTCACTACCTTGTCACTTACTCCCCTTCAGCGTTTCAGAAATGATGCCGCTTCCTGAACATGTCAGTTAAATGTGGTTGTCTGTGTGGGTTTTCTCAGAATTATGAGGTTTCTTTTTAATGATGCACTATGGTAGGGTGAGAAATTAGTGTTCAGCGTGTTCTCCCACCCTGCTCGTAACCTGGTCAGACCCCTCACATTATGCAGCGTAGAAGCCTGGCTGTGGTTGCCTTTTTTTTGTTGTTGTAAAAAGCGACTATGGTTTAAAGATGAGCAAGACACTAGGAGACACATTGTCAATATCTGCGTGACCTGCTATGGATGTCACGTCAGAGATGCAGTGCTTCCACATCCACATTTTTTAAATAGGTTGTGACTAGTTATGTGGCGTGAAGCCGATTGTCTTTAAGAGCAGCCGAGAATCCACTTCCTTTTCTGCGTACGGGGTGAATGAACTTGTATTAAGCGGGCTGGCAGCAGTACAGAGGTTCATCCGAGACTAGGAAGTAGGTGAAATCGCGGGAAATGCCGGGGTGTTCCAGGGCATTGATTAATTACGCGTTTCCATATTTCAGAGCCAGAAATCTTATCACTTTCCTGTTTTTTCTAACTTAAATGAATCAGATCATCAAACTAATTTAAATATTTCTCAGTAATAAACTAAGTAAATAGAAATGCAGTTTTTAAATGATGATTTCTTTTATTTAGTGTAAAAGCTGTCCAAACCTGCCTGGCCCTATGTGAAAATGTAACTGCTCCCTTGATAATCATGAATGAACTGTGAGTTTTGAAAAGCTCAGTTAAATTTCACTTGCCACACCCAGGCCTGATTACTAACAGACCTGTTGAATCAAGAAATCACTTAAATAGAATCTGTCTGACAAAGTGGAGCATTCTAAAAGATCTGAAAAAAAGCATTACAATCAAGAACCAAATTAATTGATATGTATTATCCTGAAAAGGGCAAATACTGTACATCTTCACGGCAGCGTAAATTTATCTTGAATGTTTTTTTTCCCTCACTTTAGGAACGTCAAATGCTGCAGGACATTAGAAAACCTTCCAAAGTTCTGCCATTTAGAGAAAACGGACAATTCTTATGAAGTCGCCATTTTAAAAGTTTCAAATTATTGAGCTGCATCAACCAAAGAAAACAACTAGGAATATTTGAAATTGCTGGAGCTGAGTTAAGAACTTGTCAATGCATTATAAAAACCTGGAAGGATAGTGATGACCCATTGACTTTGTGGGGGAAAGAACACTTGGTAAAGCTGCATGGTAGAAAGATCAACAGTAAAGGCCATAGCTATATTTAATAGTGAAAGTAATAGCATTTCCATACACACAGGGTGATGAGAACTTACAGGGAGAGTAGCTAGTTATGGCTAGAGCAAAATTTGTTCTCAGAAAACTATGTGAGCATCATTCATAGCAGGTGACAGCTTTGCTCTTTACATTTTCAACTTCGTCAGCACTTCACATATTGTAATGTACACTGGACCATGATTTTCAACACTTCACTGGTGTGTGTTTTGAATGCAATAAACCTTTAACTGAAACCCTGCATTAAGGTTCTCATCAGAGTTAATCAACACCCTGGTGTAATTCTTTGTCAATATGTGTGAAGCAATTTCCACTGAAGTCATAACTGCCTCATGCTGTAAAAATACTTGCAGAAAGTCTGACACTAAGTATATTTCAGAGGGAGTGGGTGAAACGACAGCAAAGAACTCGTGCCTCCTGATGACTGGTTAATGAGCCGGTTCTTTTTCTGGGTGGCACCGGGTTTCCTCCTAGGAATATGTTATGTTAGTTATGTAATAGTTGTAATAACACAGTCCCAAATAAGTTTAGCTACTAAAGACATTTTAGTGGAAATTAACTGATTCGTCTAGCATCTCTGTTATCATCCAAATAAAACGCCAAATTACTTAAACACCGATGGTACACAAGAGAGTAGCATCAGATCTGCATATAACGTGGCTCGGGTTTAATGTCCGATGCCCTTCCAGATGCAACCTTCCCTTTCTATTCAGGATTGACACTGGCACTAAGGATGTCCTGCATCCTGTGGACGGGTTTGGGCGTTGCCGGAGAATCAAACATTACAGAATTAAAGGTCCTGTATTTTACTACTTTCTTAACAAGGTGTTATAGCTCCATCAAAGTGTGTGTGTGTGTGTGTGTGAGTGCTCTAGATAAAATACCCTTCAGATAATGCAAGTTTTCATGCCTCAAACTTCCTTCGTGTCACTTTGTGTCTGTGTTAATGCTGAGAAACTAGTCAGAGAGGGTATCCCTTATACTGTACGTTTATAAGTAAAGTAAACCTTAGGAAGTTACCTTAGTTACCTAGGTTAGGAAGTTGGGGTCAGAGTGCAGGTTCAGGCATAATACAGCACCCCTGAAGCAGACAGGGTTAAGGGCTCAACAGTGGCAACTTTGTGGAGCTGGGGCTTGAACCATCAACCTTTCAATAAGAAACCCAGAGCCTTAACCGCTTTAAGCCACCACTGACCCTGAGGTCACATTAAGACTCCAGCCACCAAACAAAATAGGGGCCAGAAATCAGAAAATGTTTTTTTTCTCATGGTTTTTGTTTTTACATGACCACTGGAGACCCATCTGAAAAGTGGAAAGTTTTGCATAGTTGGTGGCCTTTCAAAGGACCTTGGCAACCTGGTTGTGCCAACATTATTAGTACATTAGACAGAACATTTATTGCAGCTAAAGCAGCATTGTTTAAATTGACTTTCTTTTAATAATTGATTGATTTCTCTTTACAACTAAACTGAATTAAATTAAACTTAGTTGTTAACTGAAGTCATTAGGACTGCATTAAAGGAAAAATACACCTGTATGGTTCTAATTAAATTTGTGAAATGAGTTTAGTGATTCTGGTGTTAATGTGTTGAACGGTGCTACATTTTCTTTATTAGCTTGAGAAGTGAGTGGTTGTCATAGTTAGACATTCCTGCAGTGCAGTTATGATGTAGGAATATTTCCAGTGGTTTAAAACAGCCCTGGTTTGTTGTGAGCTCCAAAAGAAAAAAAAGCGCAAGAGCTTTAAGGCAACATATTAATGTAGAATAGAGAATAATATAGAGAATAATAGAGAAATTAATCATAGAAGTATTGGAGATTTTGGCGCAAATGTTGAAAACAAAGTCACAGAGGGCATTTAAGCTTCTGTACAGTATTCCTGGGAGGCCAGCATTTCAGAAATGAAGGAGGAAGTTTGATCATAGCTCTGGCGTAGAGAGAAAACTTTCTACCTTAAAGATATTCAAGCACTAGTGAAACTCTGGGATGAGTGTATTAGTGTATCAGGGGACTTTATAGGGAAATGTAGGGAGTTTTTACTCTCATAACTTTGCTCTGTTATCCTCCACAATCAAAAGTCCTGGTTTGACTTAAACGCGCTCCATAGTTAATAAGACACAAAATGAAAGCGAAAAACTTTCATGTCAGAAATCCTTACCACACTTAGTGAAAGCTCACAAAACTTTATCTTGTTATCTACACAATCGCTTGACTCGGAGGTCAGTGTGAATGTTTTTTCCCCAAGCGTGTGGTCATAAAGGCGAATCCAGTATGACGTAAATTCAGCATCCGTACATATAGGATAGACTTTCTCAGGCTGTTCCTTAACTGTGTTTTCTCATGCTTGACCTTGGATATTTCAACAGCAGGCCCCTCTTTACATAAATCACTCATGTTAATGGTGTTCACTGAAATCGCTGGGGAAACACTATTTATTTGCCTCAGTTGCTGGTCTGATGGCGTAGATGATAGAAGGGGCAAATCACTGGTGACAGAGTAATCCCTGTGTATTTCTTAAGCATGTTAAAATGGAAGGTGATCATATCTGAGAGTTTATCCCCGGAGAACGGCTGAGTGTGTGTGTTACATAACAGCAGAAGTGTATTACAGTATTACACGCATTGCATGTCTGTCATTCAGAAATTTATGAGCGAAGGTTTCAACAATCACAGCTTCACACACACACAGAAAGCATAAAATCGCTCCGACACTGTGGTTCCTGCCAGGGTTGCCAGATCTTCTGTGGCGCTTGCCTGATTAATGTGGGAAGGATTATTTTTATGAATTTGATTATTTACAGTTCATTAGATAAGCCGGGGAATATTATATGTGTATGTGTGTTGTGTGTATGATTATAATTAAAGTGGTATATCAGTAGAAAGGTATTGGACTCAAATGTGAAAGAAAAGATTAATGTTTTCCTGTATGAGCATGCATTTACTTGTTTATATTAAATTCGGTATAGTTAATAGTACGAGACGATTTGATTTTAGGAATTTTAACTGTGAGAAAATGCCATGCTTTTACCTAGCGAGTGTTGGAGTTTATTGGCTGTTTCCTGTCACACGGACCTGGCAACCCTGGTCTCGGGTTCCATTCCAACGCAAACTGCAGCTGTGGGAAATAATCTCATAGAGTGTATTGTTCAACAGAATTAAAGGTCACGATTATTCGATACCGCCTCCGAGCAAACAAAGCACAGCTATACAGTATTGTGTACGCGTCATTGTGTGTAACCCACTCGAATCATCATGGTGTTACCTCATCTTTGGGTCACTTTGTTGAAAGAGTCTCCTATGTCCATGAATAAGAGCTTATGTTTCCTCAGTAGGCTACTGTCGTTTGGTTGCTTTTTCCCCAGAGCCTTCTACAATGCCAGTGGTGTAAAACAGGCCAAGCGTCATCGCTTCCTTTCAGGAAAAAAAAGGACAAAACTATTTGAGACATTTGAGTTGGTGACTGAATTGGATGTTCTATTACAACACAGCTGTTGCAGCTGTTGTCTCATTTTCATGTGCCCTTTCTGAACAAGTCTGATTATGTTCCATGTACGTAAAACATGAACAAGTGCTTGAGATTCACCTTAGAAAAGCTGCATGATCCCTATTAGAAGAAATGCAGGATTGGGGTAAAGTTAACACCCTGCTGCCCAAATTAGTGATTCTTCCCTGAGGCTGTGTTCGATGCAGATACGCTGTCAGAGGCACTTCTGAAAGCAGCGAGTGTGCGCAGCGTGCTTTGTAATGGTAATACCCTGATACAGGCTTTTTATTTGTGATTTTTGATGTGCCGAGAAATGAGATGTGGGATTCAAGTTAATCCGAGCTCTCCATTTCTCCAAGGCTCGGGGAAAGCATCCCTGTCAGCAACCCTGTGTTATATCTCTCTCAGGCTTCGAGCAGGAAAGCTTTAAAAAAAATGTACGTTTTTTTTTTATTTTTTAAAAAAAAATTTTTTAATTTTAGTTATTCTTATGAAGTCTTTAGCAGATGATATGACTGAATAATTCACGAGAGATACACAGAGCAGAAGCAGCTTATAAACAAGGCTAATTTTTTGCATTGACACAGGTATGCTCCGAGCAGTACATATGGGGGGATGCGAAGATAAAGGAAATTCCAACCACATTCCTTTGCATGTTAAGCTGTAGATAAGGGCTTTGTTTTGGGAGGTGGGCATGTTAAAACACCAGCTCTGAGACTTTTCATATCCTCCCCAGACTCAGGTGGAAGCTCAGAGGGCCACACAGGAGTTCCAGCGATCCATCGAGATCTTGCGAGCAGCAAAAGAAACCATCGCTCTAGCTGAGGAGAGACTTCTAGAGGAGGACAGCCGGCAGTTTGACTCGGCCTGGCAGGAAATGCTCAATCACGCCACCCAGAGGGTAAGACAGGACACATGAGAGAATGTAAACTACTGTTCATATTGCACTCATACCGCTGTATTACCACCAGTAGGTTTTACTGACAACTCTTGAATTTTTCAGCAATCCATAAAATTCTGGATAACCAAACTCTAACCAAATGTTCTTTGGCTTCCTCACTGCGGTCAGCCGATTTTATGGTGTAGTCCTTTCCTCATTTAAGTGTCATTTATATGATTAGATTCATATGCTTTTCTGTAACTCTGTAATTAGTTTGTAACATATAAAAGAGTTTTTTTTTTGTCATATGCACATCCTTTGTGTGCCAACACTTTTGCCACATTTTCAGGATAATAGTAAAAATGCTATGAATTATTAGAGACATAATTTTGCCAATATGTGGGTTAAAGAAAAGGTGGAAAGTCGTTCGAGTGGAAAATCTGAATCATTGCGCATGTTTTTTTCATGAAATTACAAGGGATGTTTGGGTAAAACCGGGACTTTTGATTGTTTAGAATAACAGAATACAGTTATAAGAGTGAAAACTCTTTTTTTCAATATATAAACCCTCTCTATACTAATGCACTTATCCTAGTGTTTCACTAGTGCTTGGATAAAATCAGGGTGGAAAGTTTTCTTAGTATACCAGAGCCATGATCACTGGCCTCCCTGGAACTCCTTTAATGGTCCCACCATGTGAAAATTGCTTTAGAACTGTACGGGTGGACAGGGGCACTGTACAGGGGCAGTGAGCGCCGAGCCACCTTAGAAAAGATCATCATTCACAGACTTCTTCTGTAAATGTCAGTTGGTTTTACTCCTTTCAGTCCAGGTTTGACTTGAACACCCCTTGTATTTTTGTTTATTCTCTTAAAGGTTGCAAATACTTCTGGAATTTGTCCCTATTATGAAAGTTATTATAGTTACTTAACCACAAAAGCATCTTTTGGATGAACTGCATGTGGAGTCTACGTCATCTCTCCCACATGAGTGTAAAGTCACCTAGCAACAAATACAATACAGAACGAGTCAGAGATTAGTCAAACCACAATCATTACGTTTAGGATGAGTTTAACGCGGCTAGATCTTAGTACTGTACCAGTGACATTTACCAAGACTGTTTCACATGTGACATATATTTCATAATTCCTGTGAAACAGCTGGGTGCATCTTAACACATGTGTACTGAAATCCATGGCTGACTTTTGTCACACATTTGCTTGTTGCGGATAAAAATAACCATAACCACACGAGTTCATAAAACAGGAACTTGAAGATTGTTAATACTTTTTGCGCCGCATCGCTGCAGGTGATGGAGGCGGAGCAGAGCCGGACACGCAGTGAACTGGAGCACAGAGAGACGGCGGCCAAAAACAACGCAGCCATCAGCCACATGAGACAGCTGGAGAAGAAACTCAAGCGCGCCATCAATAAGTCACGGTTAGTGATCCAGCTGTGTTTAGGCTCTCTGATGCAAAAGGGAGGAAAGAAGAAAGAGGAATAACAGAGGCATGACTCAGAAATAAGAGAAATTGTCTATTCCAGCACAGTTTACTGCTTCACATGGTTTATACAGCTTTTATGATTCTTGGAGGACCAGATCTAATTACATTAAAATGATTTAACAGATTATTCATATTTAAAAACATATATAATAAATATTATATTTTTCTAAATTGGCAAAATTGTATGTTAGTATTATTGAGGCCCTTAACCCTCAACTGCTCAGATGAATATTAAGACAAAAATGTAAGTCACTCTGGATAAGGGCGTCTGCCAAATGCCTAAATGTAAATGTAAACATACAGAACCCACAGATAGTACACACAATCATTCAGCAACACTTCTTCCACATTACAGGAACTGGCCTGGAAGTTATTGCCAGTTATTTGGGCCATTAAGGGAGTTCTTGGAAGGCCAGCATTTCAGACAAGAAGCAGACAGTCCGATCATGGCTCAGGCGTACTGAGAAACTTTCTTGATGGTATCCGAGCACTAGTGAAATGCTCAGATAAGTGCACTAATGTAGCAGGGCATTATATCAAGAAATAAAAGGAGTTTTTACTCTTTAAACTGTGTTCTGTTATTCTGCACAATCAGTCGCCTGGTTTGACTTGAGCGCTGCTCTTATTTCTGTACTTAACCGCTCATTTAATTATTTGTTATTTGTTTTATGCACTGATTTATACTTTATACTGTATATCCATGTGTATTTATTAGTTATTTTAGCACAGAAGTGACATAAAACTTTCCCATGTCTTGTAGATAAAGTACACAAAGTTAAACAGCATGCAAGTTTACTTTCAGTTCATAAGGTTTACAGAAAGTGGTTAAGAACTGCAATCCAGAAGTGGTTCTTTGCCTAGGAAGCAGGAATAAAAATATGTCTCACTCGTGCCGTTGGCGGTGGTTGCATAGTGAACATTTTCCCCCCTCATCCCACCCTAGGGCCTCACTGTGTTTCTATTCCTCTGCCTGTGCTGGTGTGTGCAGGCTGATGTGCTCCAGATGTGCGATCTCTCACTCGCTTTCACAGCTCAAGAATGTTTGAGTGTTATTCTGGCTGAGCTTTGCTGTTGCCATGGCAACTACTGTAGAGTGTCTGCAGGTCTCAACTCAAACTCCTCACTCTTTTTTTTCTGTCTCTCTCTCTCTCTCTCTCTTTTCCCTACAGGCCATATTTTGAATTGAAGTCCAAATATTATCTCCAGCTGGAGGTAGGTCAATTTTCTTTCATTGGTTACACTTCATGCCTGTTGTTGTTTGTTTTTCAGCTCTGTGTTTGTCTGAAATTTATATTCATGTGCTTATGGAAGATGTAATGCAATCACAGCTATGGTGAATTCCGGCGAAAAAGACTTGCTGTTAATTTGCACACGTATTATTTCTGTATACTTTCCCACAGCAACTGAAGAGAAAAGTGGATGAGTGCCAGGCTAAACTGTCTCAGGCCAAACTAGAGTACAGGACGGCCCTGCGCAACCTCGAGACCATCTCAGACGAGATCCATGCTCGCAGACGTCTCACAGCCATGGGGCCCCGCTGCTGCGGAGTCGGGGCCGAGAAAGACGTAGGAGCCGGTGATGACATCAGCAACTTCAAAATGGAGTCCGATGGCATATCCAGTGAGTGCGCTCAAATGGCAGTGGAAAAGTTTGTGTATGCGATCTTCCAGCACAACCTGAAGGCTTGTTCATGCTCTGATGCAGGTGTGTGTGTGTGTGTTGTAGTAATATCAGAGACCTTTGAAGAGGAAAACTGTAATGGTTCTGCCTCGGATGAAGATACAGAAACCCAATCCACCTGCAGCCTGAGCGCCAACTCTGCTCCTTTGGACGTTCCCTGTCCATATATCCCTTCCTGTTCATCTCTGTACCCTCTTCTCTCATCTTCATGTCCTTTCCCTTCCTGCTCCACGCTTCCCTCATTCTCTTCGTGCCACAGAGATGTGCCACTACTCAGCCCGGGCTCATTGGAGGGCTTTGAGAGTGTCTCGCCTGTTTTGGGACCTCGCAGTGAGTGCAGCGGTGCTTCATCACCCGAGTCACCCGAGTGTGAGCAGGAAAGAGGTAAAGCATCGTGACACTCTTTTTTACTGTTCATTTAGTTAGAGAATTAAAAATACTACCTGCTTGTTGATGGTGTATCGTGGTCACTTGTATGCTGGTTGGTTTTATACCAGGAAGAAAAAAAAGTTAGAAGAAAATGATTAGATAACGTAACACCACAAAGTATTTTCAATAAAAATATAAACTGTGTGTGTGTTTAGGGGAAAGAGCAGAAGGTGCGGAGAAAAAAACAGTAAACACTACACGGCCCAGCAGGCAGAAGAGCACTACCTTGGAGGTGGACGTGAGACGTCTGTCTCTGCAGCACCCAGAAAAGAGTGAGACGGAGACGAACACGGATGCAGAGACGTTTAACGCCGCTGCTCCTCTGCTGCTGCTTAACTCGGTTTAAACTAAAAGAAGGACCTGATCGGATCTGTCCGAGCTCCTAAGTACTCGTGCAAAAGTGTCCGTCGTGTGTCAAAGGAACCTTTTGTCCAGCCCTTCTTATAGACTGACAGAGACTAAACAGAGACTCACTGAGGACGAGAGGGGAAACGGTTTAAACGAGGAAGCATAAGACATATAAAGGAATGTGTATGCAGTCATTTGCCTAGATGTGTTCTGGGTGTTTTTCGGTCACATAACAAATGGCCACGTCTTCCTGATCTGCATATCACAGTGCTAGAGTGATCGCATTATTCCTGTGTGTTGACGGTGTTAATGTGTGTAACATGTGTCAGCGGTGTTGAATACTAGGCCTACATACTCTTCTCTGTATTTAATCCTACATGTTAGTCTTATGTGTTATTATAGGACTATGAACTAACGTAGCAAAGGAATCTATATTTATATTTAGTCTTGTTACCAGTGACCAATGTGTTCTCGTGGGACATTAACGTATTATTATTATTATTATTATTATGTAATAAACATGAACTTGGGAAACACAACATGCTAAGTGTATTAAGCTCCAAACACACAGACACACACACACACACACTGCAGCTACTGCGGTGTAATTAAAATCATCCATGTTTAATATTCCAACTGACTCTGGCACACACCACAGCCTCGTTCATGCTTTAGTCAATTTTCATGCTAAATCTGACTCCCTATGCTGTTCTTCTGGTTCAAGTAAAACCCACAGTTCTCACTTTCTCACACACATGCACACTCACACCCCCCACAGCAGCATTCTTTTTATAAATTGGGTCAGAGGGAGGCAGCCTCCATACGCCAACTTGATTCGGAAACTATGAAATGCTGTTAAATTCCCGGTCATGAACGCAAATAAAAATTTGCTTTAAGCTAAAATCCTTACATACAGTAATATTTAACTGTTCAAAAATAGAGGTCCCTACTCAGAGAGAAATTGCTAGGCCTTATAATCACAAGCAACGTACTTCTAAAGGCTGGATGTCTTTTAACAAAGTGTGTATAGTTTACAGTGAAATATCAAGTTCTCACTATTTAAGATTCAAGAATTTTATGTCGGGTACAACATGCAATTGCACCAAACTCCAGACTGTGCAGATTATTAAGAAAAGAAAAACCTAATAATAATAAGAGGAATAAAAAAAATTAAATATGTGCAAGACTATGATATAAATGATATACAATATAACAGAAATTATACAGAATATGTTATCTGTGATATGTGTGCAAGGACATTTAGGGTTTAAGAGAGAAATGACTCAATGACTTAACATTTCCATAGCATTCAATAATATTTATTGTCAATTTTCAATTGACAATTTTCTGTGTCTTACCTATCTATAGACGGGAAACTAATGCATTGATCGGCACCACTGATTGACGTGTTTAGCCATACCCACCTCTGCTAGATTACTGGTACATTAATTATTATCATTTATCAGAAAACATCAGGGTCCGCCATTTCATTGCCTGCTGTACAAGGACACGGGACTGGAGCCTATCACAGTGGACTCACACTCATTCACACAAAATAAGCCATTCGAAATGGCATTTAAGCCTATTCTTCATGTCTTTGGCTCCAGGAGGAAACTGGAAAACCTGGAGGAAACCCACTAAACACTCATGCAAACTCCAAACACACACAGACCGGAAGGCGGGACTTGAACCCTCGACTCTGGAAGTGTGAGAGAGTGTAAAGAAAAAAGACCAAAACATATTTTAATATAATGTTAAAGAAAATCAAGGATGCAAGGAAACAATTTCCACCTTTTAAATGATGTTAATGACTGTGAGATTTGAGATTTCAAACTGTGGAGTTAAAGGAATTGTAAGAAACCTGGAGTGGTGTTAAAGGAACCTGGAGGATTAATTGAAAGAAAAACATGACTTATTTTATTATGAGTCGCTTATACAATTATAAACAAATATTTACATTTTATATACTGTATATATAGAATTTAAAGTTTTTTGTGTGTGGTGGTGGGGGGTGGGGGGTTTATACGTGCTTTTCCTTCATCAGCGACATAACTAAAGCTTTATCCTTCCAAACGATGAACGCGTCACTCCGCTTTCATCCAATGGGATCGCTGTTTTCGCGTGACGTCAGCAACAAAAATACGGAAATACTATGTGAACAAACCGCAAAAACCACCAAAAAATAAAAAACCGCAAGTCACGGTCGCCACAGAGCGCGTGCGCGCATATTCTAGGCGATGTAGTACTATATAATAGAGTAGTACTATTACACAGTGACATGCTGTGTAACGCATCTGAGCCTTGCATTAAAACAGTTTTAATACTTCGGTTCTAAAGCGTCACTTCCGAGCTGAATGTTTGGAATGGCCAAAAAAAGACCAAAGTTCACAAAGTTGACCGTTGACCTCACAGCATACAGGATAGCTCAGTCATGGCGCTGTGCGAGTGCACTGTGGTTGTTTTGGTCGCCTGGTTCACCAGGATTCACCTCACCATAGCGCAGGAGGAGTTGTTTTACACGGCAGCAGTGTATGAGCACAGAGTTCACCTGAACCCGGACCCGAAGGTGGTCGTGGGACGGAACGCCGCGCTGCAGCATATGAACCAGAACCTGGAGGTGTTTGAGAGACAGGCGACGGCCGCTGCAGAGCAGGTGATGGAGGACAGAGGGGTCTGTGCTGTAAAGACTACAACCTCTTAACTCATACCGCTGTTAATTAAGTCTCGTAGTTGTTAATATATTTGACTGGCCACTTTTTATTTCATGTGTTTAATCCAAACCTGATAGGTAAATAGATAAATAAACAAACACACGTGTTAGGTAAATAATGGCAGCCAGGACTTTGTCCTGTCAGTGCAAAGTTCAGCATTAAAATCCGCAGAGTATTACAGCACATATTTCATTAAACAATGAATTTGTGCACTTATTATACTTTTATTTGTATTTCCTTACCATTGTAAAAGCACAATACCATTAAAATTGAATTCAAGAGTTCAGGGTGTGAAAATCCATCAAAGCTCTCAGTGAAAATATAAGGTCATTATTGTTTTTTAAAAATATTTTTTTTCCTGGTCTTTTTGTAAGCTTTTTAAAACATTTAGACCAGTCAAAGTTTGTCCTACCAGTCAGTAGTTTGGACACACCTTCTGATTTTATGGTCTTTCCTGATATTTATTTATTTATACACTGTAGAAATATGCAAATATCCTCTTTTAAACAGTTGATATTGAGATGTACTATACTTTGCATGCTTTGTAAAGCCTTCATCAAGGCTATAATCTGAGGTCCTGTTTGTTACTTTGTGATTTCTGAGGTTGCTAACTCTAAATGAACTTCTCCTCTGCAGCACAGGTTGGTTTTGGTCTTGCTTTACTGGGATGGTCTTCGTGAGAATCAGTTTCATCATGGTGCTTGATGGGTTTTGAAATTGAACTGTTTCAAAACAACTGACTTTAAATTAACAATTGACTGGTGTTGATAGTTAGTTAATTACCTAATTCCATGTGTGTGTAAGTTTGACCCAAAGTCTGGCTTCATGTTTTGACTCGTGTATTGACTGCAATGGACTCTAATTATTCAAGTGATTTTGACCATCAATTAATATGCCTACATAGTCTACACTAGCTAGCTGAGAGGCAGCTGTCTCACAAGATCTTGGTAGAGATGTGGATTTTACACACTCATAAAGAGACTTACTGAACTTTAATGTGTTTAACAGGGAGCTCAGATTCTGGTGTTTCCAGAGGACGGCATCCACGGATTCAACTTCACCAGAGCATCTATAGCTGCATACCTGGAGACGGTGCCAGATCCTGGAGCAGTGAAGTGGAGCCCATGTGCAGATCCTGACAGATTCCAAAACACAGAGGCACGGTGCCTAAAAAAGCTTTATTAGTACTATATTACTGGTACACCTTATAGTTAGGACTGGATAGGTGATCTGGTGTAACGGCTATTTTCACAGAGGGCACATTATTATTATTAGTAGTAGTAATATTGTTATAACCCCACGGACTGGCCCATCATGCAGGGACAGTGGTTTGTTGGATTATTTCCTAAACTGACAGTGTAAGCCCAATCACGAAGTGCCATAAGAAAAGCATTTTTATGGCAACTTCTCCCCTTTCTTCTCCATCTCTTATGGACAGACTTATGCAGAAAAGCTACCTGAGAAACGTTTTAAGGAGTGGAGGCGGATGTCGCCAAATGTGCATAGATTTTCGATGTATTTGCTGTCAGCGTGAGAGGCAGGCTGAGGAGGAGTAGGAGGAGAGCGGAGCTGAATGAGTAAGGAGTAGCTTCATGATAACAGCGACTCTCAGGAAGGGAAAAGGGAGGTAGCTTATCCTAGTGTTTGTTTTAAATGGCAGTGTTTATACAATGCATTACAATAAATTAGAATATAGTGGGAAAGTAAAATTTTCCTTTAATTCAATTTAAGAAGTGAAACTCGTATTCTAGATTTATTACACATTACAAAGTAAAATATTTCAAGTCTTTTGTTATGATTTTGAAGATTACTGCTTACAGCTGAGGGAAATAAAAAAACAATCAAATATTAAAATATTTCCCATGATCAATGACAAAAGGAATTGCTGTACAGTAAGTATTAAGTGCATAAATAAACACTACTTTTTAGAAGTTGAACATAATTTTTACAATATTTTTCTGTATAATTCTGACAATATATTTTTTTAATTTTATTTTCATGAACTGAAAGCCATAATCAACAAAATAAAACAAAAAAGGATTTAAATATTTCACTTTGTAATGTGTAATGAATATAAAATAGGAGTTTTACTTTTTGAAATAAATTAGAAGAAAAAAAAAACCTTCCACGATATACAAATTTTCCTAATTTTTATAACTTACAAAAAAAATACTGTAAGGTAGAACTTCAGAAAAAAAAAACTAAACAAAAGGGGAATGCAAAGTTTTAGTTTTTATTGAGTAATGTGCAGTGTGTACTAATTTAACAGAACCTTGATTCCTTTCTCAGGTCCTGCAGCGTTTGAGCTGCATGGCTCAGAAGAATAGTCTCTTCCTGGTGGCCAACATGCCTGACTGCCAGCCTTGTAACAGCTCAGTCGACCCTTTATGTCCAGCTGACGGCCGCTATCAGTTTAACACCAACGTCGTTTTTAGTGACAACGGCACCATCGTGGCGAGGTACCACAAACAGAATCTGTACTTCGAGGCGGAATTCGACACCCCTCCCAAGTGCGAGTATGTGACGTTCACTACTCCGTTCGCCGGACGCTTTGGGGTGTTTACCTGTTTTGATATATTATTCCGGGATCCAGCTGTGACCCTGGTGGAGGACATGGGCATCAGACAGTTTGTGTTCCCGACAGCTTGGATGAACCAGCTCCCCCTGCTGGCCGCTGTGCAGTTCCATCGTTCTTTCTCTTATTCAGCTGGTGTCACTTTGCTGGCTGCAAACCTCCGCTCAGCGGCTTTTGGTATGACAGGAAGTGGGATTTATACACCCTGGCATGCGCTTTATCATCACGACATCAGTAAGAACGAGGTTGGAAAACTGCTGGTGCTTAGAGTGCCGGTCTTGGATCCTTTACTGCTAGGGGACGCTCCAGAGAGGGCTAGTTTAAAATTAGTGCCCTTCTCCGGCTTTCCCAGAGTGGATATAGGAAAGGAACTAGAGGTTAGACATTTCCAGATAGGATCAGACTCAGAATTTTGCCTAAAAGAGGATCTCAGTTGTAATAAATCGTCCTCTCCATTTACCTCCACGATGATGTATGATAAATTCACCCTAGTGTTACTACATGGCAAAGAAGGGAACCTCACAGCATGTGATGGCTCATTCTGCTGCCACTTGCTCTTCCAGAGGATGAATTCCACCTCTGAAGAAGAGATGTATGCCCTGGGGGCTTTTAAAGGCCTCCATGGTGTCCATGGGACATACTACCTGGAGGTGTGTGCTTTAGTGCGATGCACAGGGCTTCATCAGGAAAGCTGTGGAGGAGAGACAGAGTATGCGCACACGCTAATCGACTTTCACCTGCATGGCACATTCAGTACCAAACACGTGTACGCTAGTGTGCTGGGGAGTGGGATGATTCTGGAACGACCGGATGAATCAGGCTGGGATAGCGACAGGTTTTATATGAGCCGGAGAGGAATGAGCAGCGGCCTAGTGACCGCAGTGCTTTATGGGAGAGTCTATGAGAAAGATAGTGAATAAAGTCACGCACTCAGTTCTCTTTCAGTATTGTATCCATGTTACAAAAAATTTGCACACCCCCTAATTTCAATGCAATTTAAGTGCAAATAAATGTCTTCCAAGAGGATAAAGAGGTACATCTTGGAACAAGAAAAAGGAAATGAAGCGTTCTTAAGTTGCCACATAGAATTTAAAGTTGCACTATGTTTATTAAAAAGCAGTGAAATGAATAAACTGTCCCTCTCCAATTTTTCCCGTTGCTGGTTTGAAAACCATTTTCAATAGTTTTTTATAATAAACTTTTGCTGTAACCAAATAATCTGGAAAATTCCAGCACTCCACAGAGCTCAAATTGTTATGCTGGGCGTAAAATCTAATTTTCATGATCTAACTAGAAATAAACAGTATATATATAATTTTTTTTACAGGATTTTTCTCTTTAGACCAGATAAGGAGAATTTTTTCATTGAGTAAATACACAGTTTATTGTGCGCATCTTGAGGCACTGCACTGAATCGGCTAATAGGAATCACATGTAAAATGGGTTTCAGCACTCTTTAATTTAAATAATCGAATCAGCCCTTATTATAGAACTGACCTTACTGTGGTGTGACAAAAATATTCAAGATTTATTAGTAATCATTTGAGCAACGCACGGAGTGGTCAGACTTACCCATTATAAAAGGTAACCGTTTTTTTTTTTTGTTTTAAATCACATACAATCACTCTCACACACAAGCACACAAATAAACACAGGTACACACACACATCTCTATAACAAAGTTTGCAATTCAGTTAGAACCAGCACTGAGTTGTGTATAAATCCTGTCAATCTCGACGGCTGGTTTTAAACTCATGGGTAAGAAATGAATCAAAATGCCCTTTTAATCCATCGTTCTTTTTCTTCCATTAATCAGTCACTTTGCAGTGACATGGCCTGGAGATTTGCATTTAACATTCACTGCAGTTTTTGTTCGCGTCTTGGTTAATCTTACTTAATAATAAATTAACCACAGCTTAAAAAAAAAAACCTAATCCATGCTTTAAAAAGGGCAGCTTGGTCCCTTAGTTGCAAGTTCATGATTTCTTCCCTCACTCCCACAGCGGATGTGTCGAGAAACTCCAACAGTAGTTGTTACTGGTGTGTCTGGGGTTACGGTTCCTGTTCCTTGGGAAATCAGAACGAATATTGAGACGAGTAACCAAACCCACGGCGAGTGTGTGAACAAACACTGAATCATAATGTATTGTAGATCATCAACCGCATCTTGATTTCTTTCTTCTCGTTCTCTCCTGCTCACATGTCTCTGAACTCTGATGTCCTGAGATGCATAAGAAAGGAAAGCTGAAGTGACACCTGACAAAAGCGGTAGACTCCATTATTCCCAGTTGAGCTATAGCTTGAAAGGTTATGGAACGAGAAAGGTGCCAGTACAAATCTGTTAATTCTTCTAAGCTG
Source organism: Clarias gariepinus (assembly GCF_024256425.1). Lineage (NCBI taxonomy): Eukaryota > Metazoa > Chordata > Actinopteri > Siluriformes > Clariidae > Clarias > Clarias gariepinus. Next base: position 31,029,253 of record NC_071102.1, read on the forward strand.
ATTATAAGTGAACTTGTGTCGTTTCTGTTACGTAAATCTACGGCTTAAATTAAAAATTTTAGGTGTAGAACTTTTAAGTTCAATAGCTGGTGGTACAATCTGATTCTAATCATCTCAAAAAAATACTAGAGGATCCAGAGGATAAGGAAAGGCACAGGTTTGATTGGCATGATTTGCGCCCAATGTGTAGTATTAGTAGTACATAGTAGTGTGAAGTTTTAATTAAAACATGACATTTAAATGAATTAATCTGAATTTAAATGTCAAAACTCAATTTCATAGCTTGCAAAAGATCTAAAATCTACAAATGAATTTCACATTGAGGGCTGAACTGAACATACTGCAATAATAAATGTTGCGTGATGATCAATTACATGCACACTTCATTTTGAATACACACGTTCAGCCTTGAATATGACACATTCAGTTTTAGATTTTCTAAAAAGATTTCCCTTCTGGTGCTGTGAGCCAATTTCTAAACAACGACACACAAGTTTCAACTCAGATCTTTGTGTTCAAATTCTGATTTCTAATAGTGTTTGGAAGACATGCGAAATTTTAATCAGAGTTTCAACCAGATTTCCTAAACCTGAGTACTATTAATCAAAATTAGATTCTAAAATTGAGATAATTGTGTCACGTTTCTCATTCCATAGAAAAGACACAGTACAAAGTCCACTTTAGTGTGATTCAGCAACACAGCGTTAAAACATCTTCAGCGATCTCCAGGCACTCGGTAACGGACACTCCTCGGCACACTGAGACGAACTCGAATCCTCAGTAAGTCTCTGAATCGGAGTCGTTAAATTCTTCATCGTGAACAATGAGGCCGTCTTCGCGGCCCAGGCTGTTAAAACTGCAGTAGGGTGGATGCCCGGAGCGTAGACCAGGTAAAGGGTCAAAGGTCACAGCTTTGGAAGGGCTACAGTAGTGGTTTATGGCGCTAAATGTGAGGCCCGTTATGGTGCCGGTACTAGCTGGGGACACGGGCATCATGGTCGCCAGGATCAGCGCCAGGCAGTCGGCTACGTCTTTGTTCGGGGCGCATGCTAAAGCAGGAGTGTAACCTGTACAGAAGAAAAAAAAAGTAAATCAGTCAGCGTTTAGTAAGTTTAATAAGACTGGGTATTTACACTGTATTAACAAGAATCAATTACCGTTTTCATCCACAGCTAGGACACTCGCTCCTTTGCCCAGCAGCTCCTGCACTACAACTGCAAGTCCATTACGGGCAGCGACATGTAGCGGCCTGATGAAGAGAGAGAGCGAAAAAGAAAAAGGCACACAAAATCTTAATGGCAGCATTCACTTATTAATCCAGAGGATAACTGCAGCTCCACCCACGTACATCCACCTAATGATCTCAATCAATTATAATATGCAAATATATATATATATATATATATATATATATATATTTATATATACACATACACACAGTACTGTGCAAAAGTCTTAGGCAACATACTATATGCTGTACTAATTTTGTTATACATGTTTATCATGTTTGCATAATTATGTACAAAATCATTTAGTATTTCCATATATAACTTAAATAACAAATATATTAATAACATTACAGGAGAATATATGCATGGCTATAAAGAAAAAAATATATAAAATATGTACAAGACAGACAAGTTTTAAGACGGGAACAAAAAACTCCTGGGATTTGGATAAAAATAGAAAGGAACAAGAAAATGAGTTACCAGAAGAACTCATTCTCCAGCAAGCTCAGTAAAACCTAACAACTGTTTTACGTATAGTTCTGTGCACATACAAAAATATGGCATGAGCAAAAAATGCATTTGAAAACATTTCTGCATAAAAGAAACTTCTATGTAGAGCAATAAAGAGTAATAAAATAAACAGTCAATATTTGGAGGGAAAACTCAGAGTCAATCAGGAGTTTTGGACACAGTGCACTTTTATGTCACAGTGTGTTCAAGGTGAGTTCAAGTCAAACTGGGACATAAAAGGTGTAAAACCAATTAACATTTACACATTTATAAGCACAGCACAGTGAAGAGACTCTTAACCGCAGTAAAACACGAACGGTGCTAAGGTTTTAGAGAAGGCCGTATGTCAGTGAATGAGGACGAGGACGAGGTGGCTCAGAGCGCACTGCAGTCGTCCTGTTAACAGGCGAGTGGAACACCTGATCCGTGAAAATCGACGAATAATGTGATTTGTCATCACATTGCAGAAAGGCGCATCTGTGTGTGGGAACTGCCCACACAATCGTTCACCAACGGCACTTGCACATTACAGGAATATGGCTGGAAGTTATTGCCACATGCCCTGTACAGTCATGACCGCGCTCCAAGCCATTTTCAAATGTCTGTGCTATTGAAGGAGTTCCTGGGAGGCCGGCATTTCAGACATGAAGCAGGCAGTCCAATTATGGCTCTGGTGTACTGGGAAAAATTTCTACCATGATGGTATCCAAGCAATAGTAAAAGCTTGGATAAGTGTATTAGTGTAGCCGTGGATTATATAGAGAAATAAATGGAGATTTTACTATAACAACTGTTAAATCAAAAGTCCCAGTTTGAACACCTCTTCTATAAATAGAAAAAAGTGAAATAAGGAATAAAGGACTCCAGGAAGTGCTGGTTTAGGCAAATAATTAACTTCAAGATTTTACATCAGGACTCATTAAACTACTGTAGTTATATTTGTAATCTTTACACACATGTATAGAATTATATAGTTATAAATTATATTTATATAATAGCATGTCGCTAAGTGCTTTATTATTTACTTACTACACATTCCCTAGTTGAAGGTCGCTAAATGTAAAGTTTACTAAAGCTTGAAAGAGGGGTTAAGTGACGACCTACAAAGTGTGTAAGGTGGAGTGTATGACGAGCGCCAATATGAAACGGATTTTAGTTTTTCTTACCTTTTCAAGAACAGTTAATAAATGAAGCTTGGTAATGTTTTGTGATTTTAAAGAGTAGTTCGTTTTTTGTGTGCGTGTGTGTGTGTGTGTCTGTACAGTATATACGCACGTCTGTAGAGCTGTGTTTGTGGCGTTGATAAGGTTCCTGTCAGTGACTTTTTCCAGAATTAACAAGGCACTAGTTTCATGTCCCTGCGAAAACAACCACACACAGTATATTTTAACATGTTAAAAAACAACAAAGTGTGTTTCTTGAGTGTGAGAAGTGTGTTAAGTGTGTATCCCGTACCTTGCTGCAGGCTAAATGTAGGGCCGTGTTCTTATTTGCGTCCTGGAGCGTGAGGTCTGCTTTCGCTTTACTCACAAGCACCTCTACACATTAAAAAAGAGATTCTCAGTTTTCACACTGACATTCATGGAGCATCTCACTTGCATGCTATACAAATTACATTCTGTGTGTAAGCCTACAGCTGCTCCTGATGAATACTGTGCATCAGGGTTAAGTGGAGAGTGAAAGTTATCAGCGTTATTCTTACCAACGGCGTTCGTCTGGCCGTTCTCGGCCGCCATCATGAGAGGTGTTTTGCCCAGAGCGTCGATGGCGTTCACCTGGGCATTGTGCCCGAGCAGCAGCTGGAGACATTCCACGTGGTCCGTGTAGGCCGCAGCGTGCAGAGGCGTCCTGAGAGGAAACGAAGATGAGAAGAATACAATATAGGAAGATTAATAAAAAAATAAAAAAATGAAAATTCACTTTCTCTTATTTCTCTACTGCAAAGACTATAAGGAATTTCACCTGGAATTTAACATTTAACAGCATTAATCGACTTTAAATCTACACAGATCTTATATAAACTTGTCCAGACCTGGATTTGGAGTCTGTAGCGTTAACGATGGCAGGACCCAGTGTGTCAATCAGCAGCTCAGCTGAGCCTTCATTATCACTGATGCTGTTAATTAAAAAAAGATGAGAGAACCCTTAGATGTAGACACACACAGACACACACACAGCTTTATTTTTTCTTTCACTTACACAGCACAGTGAAGGGGACTAAAGGAGTTGCCCTCCATCCTATGAAACGCCTCCTGCTCCAACAGAGCCTCCACACACGTATCATGACCTGAAAGAAAACACTCATGCTTAATGACTTTTAAAACCACAGATTCTCTGTACTAGGCTTCTGAATGTCTCATTTTTTATTTTAACTCAGGAGTGATCTATTTTTTTCTTTTTCTTTTTTTAAACTCAGCAATTATCCATCAGTACTGTACACCATAATCAAAGCTCCAGGCAGTCAAATGAAATGTTTGCCTTGAATTATGTGGGTTTAAAAAAATAAATAAATGAATAAATAAATTAAATACAGGGTGGTCTAGGTATTAAAAATTGGTAATAAAGTCCATATTTCTATTACAAATTTAATACATTTCTAGACATTATACTTCAATTAATTTTGCACACTTCTGATCATTTAATTTTTTGCATTCTTACTAGACATTTATATCCATTTCATTTTGAAAACTCTTGCATGTTTTCTGTCTAAGCAGAATTGAGAATTTAACATAGCTGTGGTATAAAGTTCACCAAGTACAAGAGAAACACAAACATTCCTGGGAGATCTGATGCCTTGTCATATCTCTGTTCAATCTGGAAGACTTCTCAGACTGCACACGCTCTGTTTAAATTTCACTGCTAACATGATAAGTCTTTGCAGACGCCAAAGTTTTGTTTGTTGGAAAATCAGGTATAACATTTTGTTACATGAACTACTGGGGAGGTTTAAATCAGTAAATAAAAACCATCCCGATGTCACGTCTCTGTGAGTGCTCTGTACCGTTGTAGCAGGCCCAGTGAAGCGGGGTGTATCCACAGCTGTCCATGATGACCGGCCCCCTCTTCTGGGTGTGTGCGGCCTGCAGCAGAGACCCCAGCACCCCGATGTGCCCGCATGCTGCTGCTAGGTGCATGGCTGTGCGCCCTCTGCTGTCCCGCACACACACACTCGCCCCATGCTGCAGCAGTGCCTCCACACACGCCTCATGCCCAGTCACCGCCTGCACACATACACATTTGAAGAGGTCCTTGAGAATGGAACAAAAAAACAGGTGGAGTGAGAGCATCAACTACTTATAACACAAAACACACCTGGGTTCTGTAAGATTTCTGCTAGTAAATTTTCTGGTAAACGCCTGGCTGCTTTAGGTGAAAAACTGGCAAAGCAGCTGAACTACAAAGGTTATGATGTGGGAATATATTACACACACTCTCAATATTCAATATACCATTATTCTACTATATTTTTCTATATATTTAGCTTTCGCGTGCTTGCTTTGTGCCCACCAGGGTTGCCAAATCACAATGAAATAAATCCCCCTATGCAAAGCTGAACTCTATGCCTACTCTCTCAATGTAGCCTCACTTTATTACACTGTAAGTTGCTTGATCTAGAAAATAACATAAAGGCAAACTAAATTAAATTAAATTAAAAGTTTTATGACTTGCAGTGATGCTACTAAAAAGTATGACTACTAAAGAAATGACGTAATGAGAAAGGAGAAGTTTGTTTCCTATCGGCCATGCAGTTGTCAGATTAACATGTAAACACTCAGTCATGGTCAGATCCATGTTACAAGCACTGCTCAAGTTAACGTATAAGGTATGTACAACAGACCCCGCGGTGAAGAGCTGTCCTGCCCCACTTGTCTCTGGCTCCGACGTCGGCTCCTTTGCTGATCAGGAAGTAGACACACTCTGTATGTCCATTCAGCACCGAGAGCATCAGAGGAGTTCTGTTATGATCACAATCGGACATGAATCAGTACGGAAATCTTTACACATCCCATAAGTGAGTAACACTCGGCTATAAATTAACTTGGCACAGCGCCTCTGTGTCACTCACTGTCCGTTCCCGTCGTGGACATCGACGGCTGAGGGCGGGCCAGCGTTGCTGATGAGGAGGCGGAGACATTCTGAATGACCGTTCATGGCTGAGAGGAAACAGGAAGCTCAGGGTTAATGCAGGCGATGGCACATAAAAAACACACACGTGTATAAAAAAAAATATCTGCTTTCAAACGCTTTTATGCAACATTTAAGGGCCTGTCCTCTTTAATCAACATCCGACATTTTAAACACTACTGTACCCGATACATTCACATCATCACCACGCAAACACGCACACACTAAAATGCTATTTATAAAAATGAAAAAAAAAATTATATTGGTGGCAACAACTGTAAATGTATCACCTAAGGAAAGAAAAAATTCTGGAGCTAGGAGGTAGGTTTTAGTTATTACCATGACAACCAACATGCATCACACAACTGAGACAAATCGGTTTGCTCTTGTATAACTTGCAAAGCTGATATTTATGCTTATAACAGAACTCGTTATTGTGAGCTGCTGTTCGAGTGTTTTCCTACCTGCAGCGTGAATGGGTGTCCGTTTGTGTGTGTAGTCCTTAAGCAGGATGGAGGCTCCCTGGTTAATGAGCACATCCACACACTCCACATGGCCTTTAAAGGCAGCCAAGTCTAGCGGCGTGTGTCCCTGTGCCGTCCGCACATCCAGGTCCAACAGGGACTGAACCAGCACCTCCAGAGCATGGTGGTGACCGTGGTACGCCTGGAACACACAATACGCCGGACCTTAAGGTGAACAGACTACAACAGCACATTGGGACAAGAATCTAACATTACCAAGTGTGCAGGCTCACTGAAACTGGACCGTTTGTAAAAAAAAGGAATTATGAGAATGAAATGCTAAAAGAATTAGATATTAAAAATGAAATCAGAGATCCTTTTTCATCTGATCTGATTATTTTAACACATATTTTAAAAGAACATTTTTACTCACTGCTAAGTGCAAAGGGCTGATGGGAGTTTGGCTGTCTGTGTCATTCAGGATGTCCGTCCCAGATGTCTCCATAAGCTGAAGACACACACAGAGCAAGAGAGGAAAAACTAAACATTTTTAAAATCAATACACAACAGACAACAAAAGTTGATTAAAGATGACAGACAATCGTTTCAGCTGTCCACTTGGGGGCGCTGCAGCACAGAAAATAGATAAAAAAAGCAGACTCCTGGGCAAAAGATTGTGATGCATAGGATTAATGTTAAGGAAATTCACTCGAATAGCCTTCAGATGAACTTACAACATCCAGTGGTGTTTCACTGGCAATCTGCAGAGACAGAAACATGGCTCAGTACCACAGAATGGCGGAAAAATGTATTGTGTGAGTGTAAGAGAGAAAGAACATGAGGTTAAGGGGGATGGAGTAGAGGCTGACCAGTTCGAGGCAGAGGCGGTGACCGTAGGCGGAGGCGTAGTGCACTGCGTTATAACCCTGTTTGTCTCTGATCCCAGGATTGGCATCGTTACGCAATAAATATTCCAAGCACCTTAAACAAAACACACACACACAATACATTTTTATTTCTTAGCAATGCATTTGATTCATTTTATTTACCAGAAGACGGAGGACATCATTTCCCACAATGGCCCTCTCATTCACACCCACTCCATCACTACCAACATCCACCCATACACAGATGCTTAGCCATTAGCCTCGTACTCACACACAGATGAACTATTCAGCACATCATCAATATAATTATAAAGCACAAGGGTAAAGACAGGTGTTTCAAAACACCAAGATGAAATTAACATTCAGATTAGTCTATGATTATCAGATGATCTTTGATTCAGATGATTATCTTCTTCTTTTTCCCTTAAAGCAAAATGAGGAGCGACAAAAATGGACTTCTGAATGAAGATTGGCGAATCAAATCAAACGTCGAATGACCAGTCGTGGGCAAAGTACATCAACCCTGTACTTAAGTACAAGTAGAGATTCACCAGGACAAATATTACTCAAGTAGAAGTCTAAGTTCTCTATTTTATTGTGTGCTTAAGTAAAAGTACCAAAGGTACAGGGTATTGTATTGGCTCACAGCAGCTTTTTTTCATAGAAAAAAAAAGGTTATCAGTCACCTGTCGTGTTATTAGTCAGCTGGAATTTGTCTCGAAGGTCATGCATCACACAACTATGCATGATAGTCAGCAGGTGGCGACATTCTATGTAAATACATATAAACTGTACTGTCAGTGATCTAATTTTTTCCCTTTGCATGGGTTTCCCCTCAGACATGCCCCCCTCCCAACCGAAGGGCTCATAATAATAATAATAATAATAATAATGCAACTGATATCGAATCATTTAATTTAATATGAAGAAATTAGTTTTAGCGACCAATTTAGTGTAGATTTTAATGTTTAAAATACTACAGAGAACTGGTATGACCTATTTTACTACATCTACACGTACATAAACAGCTGTTTTTCTGCTAATATTTAGAGAAAAACGTTTGGAAAATTAGTTTCAATTGGTAAAGACCTGGGGATTAATTAACACTGATTTTAATTCCTGTTATCTGTTATGACACAAATGAGGTTGGGTTCCCTGTTGAGTCTGGTTCCTCTCAAGGTTTTTTCCTGTTGCCATCTCAGGGATTTTTTTCCTCGCCACTGTCGCCTTCAGCTTGCTCATCTAATTGTTTTGATTCATACACATTTTCATAATTTTCTTTTGATTCTGTAACGCTGCTTTGAGATGATGACAATTGTTAAAAGCGCTATACAAATAAAATAAAAACATTTGAATTGATATAATATCAGTGATTAGGACATTATTTCACAGTGCATTATTCTGAAATACAGTTCAGACACAAGTTTGGATTTATTTTCTAAAACAATACTGGATTATTCAATACTGAAGTATAAAATAACATGTAGGGCATTAAGTAATTAAGTAACAAAAGTCAGTTGTTAATATTAAGACCTGACGGTCAGCTCTTCTGGAATACTTATATATCTTGCAAGAACAGTATCGTCAAATGCATTTGCAAAACACACACACCACAATGAAACTGTTTCTCATGAAGACCTTCCGAGGAAAGCAAGACCAAAACTCACCTCTGCTGTAGAGCAAAAGTTACCAGCCTCAGAAATTAACTTCAGATTATCAGATTAAAGCTGTTATGAAGGCTTTACACAATGTAAGTAACAGACACATCTCAATATCAGCTTCTTAAATGAGATTATTACATATTTCTGAAGCCTTCATTTCATGTGTATTTTTTTTTCCTTTTCAGTGTTTAATGATTCATTTCTAATTACAGTGGAACCTTGGATTAAGAGCATAATTCGTCCCGGAAGAGGGCTCGTAATTCAGAACACTCAAACCAAATCAAATTTTCCCATAAGAAATAATGGAAACTCAAAGTATTCGTTCCCAGCCCAAAAAAATAAATAGATAAAAATAATTAAAATGAAAAAGTAAAAAAAAAAATTACCCTGCACTTTACTTTAAAAAAAAAAGTAGATTTTCCTGACACATAAGTCTTTCCGTTTGTGCGCACAGGCGCTGTGGCGTGTGTGAAGCTAAAGTAAGGAGGCCCCTCCTCTCCCCCCCTTCTCATCTTACACGGTTACCCTTTCCCCACTCTTTTCACACACATGCGCACACAACGAAAACATTGTCTTATTGGGAAAATAAACATGAAATCTCTCTGACACTCGACTGACCGACACACTACCAGGACCACTGCTGTAAAGTAAAAATAAAACAAATTATCAGCTACGCTACTACATATGTTCTGGACATGCCCAAAGCTATACAATTTTTGGAGTTTTATTTTTGATACCTTGTCAAAAATATGGCAAATACCATTCGAACCATCCCCATTTATTGCACTTTTTGGTGTTGACTCAAGTGGTACCCGCTTGAATGACGCAAAGGCCAATATGATTGCCTTTAGCTCCTTTCTCGCTAGGAGACTGATCCTGTTTAAGTGAAAGGAGTCGTCGCCACAAGTGGGTACTCACTGGATTAAAGAGGTCTTGTAGGTCAGGGAATTTTTCCTTGCCACTGTCGCCCTCGGCTTGCTCACCAGGGACTATCTAACGATTTTGATTCATACACATTCAAATTCCATACAAACTTAAATAATTCTTTTGATTGTGTAAAGCTGCTTTGGGACAATGCCAATTGTTAAAAGCGCTATACAAATAAAGTTGAATTGAATTGTATTTTTTTGATCTAGAAAAGATTTGTTATTTTATAAAGGAATCGACTCAGAAATTTTATGATACCTGGCAACCATTAATAAGCCATTTTGAAAATATAAATGCAAATCAATTAGATCTGTAATAAAAGATTGCTTTTTTAGTCTTTGTTTCTAATACTTCCTTCGCTTCCTTACCTGTTTGATGTGCAATTTATTTCTTTATTTTTCCTTTATTTCTTTTTCGGCTGACTGCCTTTTTTTTGTTTGTTTGTTTGTTTTTTGTGGGGTGGGGGGAGGGGTACGGTTAGAAAAAAAAATAGTGTACAATGTATGTATGTATATGTAACTTGTTAATATTTCCAATAAAAAAAGACTTTGATAAAAAAATAAAAATAAAACAAATTAACCTGCAATTTACCTTCGAAAAGAATCGCGACAGAGCAGTGTTTCTGTGTAGAGCAGGGAGAAAGAGTGTGTGTGTGTGTGTGTGTGGTCTGTCTGTGAAGGTGAAAGTAGGAGGGGTCTGGCACGGTGTCCAATGACCCGCGCGCACACAGACACAAAGAGCAGGCTGAGCCTTAAGCAGAGAGAGAAAATGGATCTTTAACCTCTCTAATGAGATTTGCTTTTGCTTTACACGCGCGCTATACACACGCATACAGACACAAAATAAAATATATTTTTACGCACACACGTGGTCACAGTGTTAAAGTAATCAGTACACGCATGCACGAATGGCAGTAAGAGACGCGTACAGCAGTACAGCTGACAGCAGGGTAGACGGTTACCCACAATTCCGCAGCGCAAGAGAGAAAACCGTTGGCTCAGTTGTGATCAAGAAGCACATGCGTGATACATGATACTCGGTACTCGTAAAACAAGAGTTGTTCATTTTCCAAGTCAAAATTTATATAAAAAAATCTTTGCTCGTCTTGCGGAACACTCGCAAACCGCGTTACTCGCAATCCGAAGTTTTACTGTATTAAAAAATTGAATGTCTTAAATAATATAGTTTTAAAAAATGCTAACATACTGTTTTTCTGCACTGTAGAACAGTCTTAAAAAAATCATGACATACTTTTGGCTGCCTATTCAAAAAACGAAAAAAACCTCAGGTAGCTACTGAAATCGAAAACCAAACTCATCATTTCACATTACATACAGTACAGATGTAAGTCGCTAAGGCTACAGATGTATCTTTACTAAACATTCAATATGTACGCCTGTGCTCTCTGGCAGATGTCAGACAGCTGTTTGTCTCCTACACCGTAATGAAATCATGGGTTACTGAGGGCGGTGCTGATCAGATTAATTCATAGATGATATTTTCCTTTGAACATTTTTCTTTCTCCGAGCCATTTTTAATTATCTTTGTTTTCCAGTGTTTCCTCTTATGAGCGGTATTAACATATTACAAGCACTGAATTAAACTGATAAATGTCACATGTGTTTAGGACCCTAGAGGAAGGACAGAATCTATTTAAGATAAATCACAGACAAGTTGTTTCCATTTTTTTCTGTGTGTGTGTTCTTACTTGGCGTCGGTGTCTGAGGCAGCAGTGTAGTGCAGGGGGCTGCAGCCTCTCATGTCCGTGTCATTCACGCTGGCCCCAGAGCCCACGAGTGCAAACAGACACTGATAATTACAGTTAGCTGCAGCGTAGTGCAGGGGCGTCCTGAAATCAAACACACACCCTAATAAAAATGACATTAACAAGATACATAGAAATACAAGGTTTTAGACAATGGCGTCAGGACTGGAGGATAAGTTCTGCTGCTTATCCGACGCCAAAACTCACCTTCCGAATTTGTCCTTCCTGTTAAAGTCGGCTCCAGTGTTGAGCAGCAGATTTAAACAGTCGAGATTCCTGCATGAAATAGAGACACAATGATGTAAATTTCCAGTTGTCTGAATTAATTAGGCAGCTGAAGAGACGCACAAAGGCCTCATTGAGCAGCTCGAGCCGCATATGAAGTAATCAGAGTACAGCCTGGCTGAGACTCACCCTCCTGCTGCGGCCGCGTGTAAACACGTCCTGCCAAAGTCGTCGGGCGAATCAACGTCAAAACCTGAACCAGGGTAAAAATAATTCAAACACACGTCAACAAGTACTGGTAATACAATTAATACTATGATAAAAAATATCATTTCAGCTTATCAGGATTCAGTAACACACACATGACATCTGACAAACACCGTCACCTGTCAGACTCACCAGAGGAGAGAAGTTTCCTGCAGCAGTCCGAGAATCCACTAAGTGCAGCCAGGTGAAGAGGAAACATGCCATGGACGCCTCGCCTGCACGCAACACGAGACGACACGTTTCATACTGAGAACATTTACGCAGCACGATTTGGTGGGGAGGGGTGGATTAGTTTTAAATAACATCAACTTAGATGGTTGGACCAGCTTTAATATACAAAGATTATTAAGAAATTCATAAAAAAAAAAAAACATGAACAGACAAATGCGAATAACTGATGCAGAGCAAGGATGTCTTCAAAAGTTTCTGGAAAAAACTACTTATTTTATAACTTTTTACTTGAATAAAAAAAAAAACTATAAAAAATTAAATAGTAATTAATGAAACAAAGTCAGTAATAAGTGTAATAAACCTTTACTTAAAATATAATCTCAGGTTTAATTTGTGCAGTTTTATAAGAAAGGTTTAACTGAGCATCCTACAGAACTAGCCTCAGTCTTTCTGAGGACTTTGTCACACCTGCTTCTTTAAGCTTTCTTACTTTTTGGCTGGTGTTTTTTGTTTTTACATAAATAAATCAAATTCAAATTTTATCTAATAATATACTGCTTTCATTCCTGGCCTACAGATATTTTCCTGTAAGATTATTATATAAAAAAACAGACATCTAAGACTTTTACACAGTACTGTAAGATAGATAGATAGATAGATAGATAGAAGCAGAAGTAGTTAAAGAAAAAACTAAAATATTAATAAAAAAAAGTAAGGAGTGAGAAGGGAGTAGAAAGAGCAATAGTTGCAGTGGAAGAAGCAGCTAAAAAGGAATAAAGGACTCATTGTAGTATTTTACTGTAGTAATGGAAGCAACACTAGTAGAAAAAAAGTGATAAACGATACCTATATTTACATTAGCAGTGGGAGAACATGTAGCAGAAAAAATATATATGAAAAATGAAAAACATTTAAGTGTGAAGCAAATGGCCAAAAAATGTTCCTTTTTTTATTTCTATATCTATATAAAACTGTAACAGGACCGCCTGGTCACCTGTTTATTCACTTAAAGAAACAATCTACGGTTCATGTGCAAGCAGTGCAGATAAGAAAAGCCAGCACTGGTCTGAGCCGTCTGAAGTCAACAGTAACTCAAATAGCCACTGTGATGAAGGGAAATGCATCTCTGAGTTGAGACTTCTGCCCAGAGTCTAAGAGGCTGTGCACACCGAAGCCTCAGATTGTAGCCCACTCACTTCAGTGACCAATGTGTTGTGCATTCTGAGATGCTTTTCTGTTCATAAAATGTGTCTGAGTTACTGTTGTGTTCTGTTAGTTAACAATCTGCTCCATTCACTCTTAATCTGTGCTCCTTTAGTACAATATTAACATAAACTCTACCCTTGTTCATTTTAAACAACACGTTATCCCAGGGCAGTGCTTTTTGAGACGTAAAAGTAACAAACCAAAATAACAAACCTGAAAACAAAATAACCACTTTAAAAAACACAATAACAAAATAAAAAACAAAACAACAAAACTGAAAACAAAATAAAGTAAAAAACAAAATAAGAAAACCAAATACAATATAACTAATCAGAATAAACAACGACATATCCAGAAACAAAATGCCAAATGAGAAAACGCAATAACAATTCACTCAAACCGGAAAAGGTAGGTATAGTTCGCAAATTAAATTCTTATTGCTGATTGAATAAGACACCCGTCACTCAAGACATAAAAGAAGTACTATCAAGTGAAGTCAGAATATTTTTTAAAGCACATGTAACACAACTTAGTTGACCAAGTTGCTGTATTATCCTAAAATACTAAAATGAATCCTTAAATGGAAATACATCTAAATGTCCGTGTGGCTGCAGTACTTCCTTTTTGGAAGTGACAGATGTCTCGTCCAATCAGCGGTCAAAATCTGTGTTATTTTGTTTTCCGTGTTATTATTTTGTTTTCTGTTTTGTTATTTTGTTTTGCACTTCTCTGGCACCGTAGTAAAGCCCTGCCGAATCAAATCAGAGACCAGCATGGTTTCAGGCTCACTAACGGCCACACACACTCACTTGGCTACATCAGCGCCATTGCTGATGAGGGTGTTGATGAGGAGCTCGTGGCCGTATCGGGCTGCTATGTGCAGAGGCGAGTTTCCATTCTTATCTTCAGAGTCAATCTCAGCTCCTGACAACACAAAATCTCGGGTCACACACTGACCTCAGCCAACAGGACTGAAGAAAGAACAAACCAGACTCACCGCTTTGAATGACGGCCTGAGACCTGGAGAACCGGCCATGTATAGCAGCCATGTGAAGGGGCGTCTTCCCGTCGTTGCTCTGTTAAGAAACAAATGGTTCCGTTGAGAAGCAGCAGAGGTGTGAGAAAACCAGAGGAGCCATATAAATGAAAGAAACATGAAATATTTCACACTGTTTATGTCTTTAAAAAAAGGTTGTGCATTAAAAAAAAAATCTCAACAAAGCAGTAAACAGTTATTAATAGAACCAAGTCAATAATTAGTGTGATGATCGTTTGCTCTAAATACTGTCTCAGGTACAGTTTTATAAGGAAATTAGTTGCTTTGTTTGACTGAACATCCTGCAGAACCAGTCACACAAGTCCTACTGAAGACTTTGTCACACCTGCTTTTTTTTCATCCAAGCAAAACCCAGAAAATTGCTCTTTTACATAACGCGTTGTTTTTTGACAGATATTGTCCTGCGAGATTTAAATTTCTTTGCCGGAATACTAATGTTTGGAAATCAGATTTTCTTTTGCAGTGTTTTAATAATGTAGTCATAAAATAAACATGTACAAAGTTTGTTAGCAAGAAAAAGAAAAAAAAAAAGAAAAAAATTTTAATCTTAAATTGAATCGGGGTGTTAAAAAAAAATCATGACACAAAACCGCAATACAAATTAAATCAGATGTCCTCTAGTCATTCCCATCCCTAGAGCATTGGCCATGATTGAATTAACCTCAGGGTGAATTAGTGTTCAAATGTGTATATGATTCATTAGTGTTCCAGTTAGCATGTCCAGGGTTGCCAGGTTAGGCTCTGGATCCCCCACCACTATGTCCAGGATAAAGATCTTACTACAGATAAACAACTGAACACATTTATTACATCACAGAGCAATAAGAAACAATAATCAGGTTCAACATAAGCATTGTTCTTGGAGTTTTGAGACAAAGTCGAGAACCATATGGAGAGAAACGACGTGGCAGGGCCTCAGGCACACACACACACGTTTGTACCCTACAGTGTCTCCCCCCGCCACCTTCTGTTACTCCAGGAGTCTCTTATATGGGTCAGTCTGTTCCCCGAGCCTGTGCCAGTCAACACACACAACCACGCTACAAAAAGGATCTGCTCTCTGGGAGTAACATTTTTCACACACATAGAAAACAGGTGCGCAGACAGAACTATTTGTATATCAAAAGAATAAAATGTGCTATGAAACAAACCTTTTGAGCCAGCTGGCACACATTTGTGTTGGCTTATTTTTTTTTTAATTATTAAACAGAAGAATTGGCATAACTTCTTTTTATAAAGTGAAAAGCCTATGTGCCTCTTTTTTTCCATTGTCTCCTGAAGTAAATAAACAAGCACATTTAATTTAATTTCTATTTAAACTGCAAACAAGAAGTTATATTTTAATAAAATTTAAATATTCTGCATTGAATTACCCTTTAATGTGAACCGGTGAGAAGGTTTAAACTGAATTCTTCCTCTCTAATATATATCTGTATCTATACTAATAACTTACACAGGAAATTGGATGGAGGACACACCACAGCCTAATTAATCTAATGATATGTTGATGTGTTACGTAAGGTTATTTATTTAATAATTTTGGATTTGTGGGAGTCCTCAATGTCAATGAGAAGCTGACATTCCAACAAAGGGAAAAGGTTTCATATATATATATATATATATATATATATATATATATATAAAAATTTTTATCTTAACAAATTTAGCAAATTTAAGCAAAAAAGGCAGGAAGAACTGGGCCTCTAAAATACTTCTTGCAATATTGTACAGAGCGTTTGCAAAACCCACCAATCACCATGATGAAACTGGCTCTCATGGAAGGCATCCAAGCATAAGCAGCAGACACATTTTGGATGCTTTTAGTATTATTTTACAATGTAGAAAGAAATAAAAATTAGGAAAGACCATGGAAACAAACTTTTGACTGGTAGTGTATATAAGTAACGATTTACATTTAATCTGTGGAGTCTCACCTTGATGTTGACATCTGCTCCATTACCCACTAGCAGTTCCAGGCACAGCGCTCCCTGGCGGGAGGCAGCAGTAAAGTGCAGTGGTGCAAAGCCCTTCTCGTTCACCTGGTTGACGTTAGCACCTGATTCTATTAACTCGTTCACCACCACATCCTGACCGTTGTAGCATGCCACGTGCAGCGGAGTGTTTCCGTATGCATTGGGTTCATTGATCTAGAGAAAAGATTAAACCCAGAGGTGAGCAACAGAGCTGCCCAGCACAGGATAAGTAAAAAAAAATATTTTTTAATGATTTATTACATTTATTACATAAAATATGAATATTAAAGCCACTGGCAAACATGTTGATTATTACAGTAAGACCCTGACTTATGCTTGAGTTACATTCTTGGAGCACGTTCATAAGTCAGATTTGTTCTTAAGTCAGACAAAGTGAGTCTTGCACACTTTTGACAAAAATACACAATTTAAAGCACACCAATCCACTTGGCTAAATCTAAGCGGTGCATCTGTCCCCTTTGCCACACTGCCATCATGTGGCCAGAAATTATAAATGCATGTAAGCCTTCCTAAACATGTCTGAGTACGTGAAATGTGGGTGTTTATTGTATCTCAGAGCTGTTTTCAACTTAATTGGCGAGTGTACTCTGTTTTGTTGAGGATTTTCCATAATTAGGATTATTTACCATCGGGATAGCTTTACAGGACAGCCATTTTCTATCATAGTGCTCCCGGACTGATTGATTGAAACCGCTGAGGCCGACTCAATTCTCCCGAACCTCCACACGTGCACACACATACATACTACCAAACTTTAGACATTTTATACATTGACTTACACAATAAATGTATTGTACGCAACTGTAAATACTAGGGATGCACTGAAATTTCGGCCGCCGAAAATTTTCGGCCGAAATAGCATTATCGGTTTCGGCCGAAACGTAAGAAAGCGCCGAAAATAAAAGCCAAAATTGTCGCCACGCCTCTCCCATCCTCCCGTCTCGTTCGCGCTGTCATTACGCATCAAACACGGAGTATGTCGGCGGTTTGGAAGCACTTCAAAGTTTCAGATGAGGACAGCAAAGTTGCAATATGCAACATTTTTTTAATACAAACAAAAAGAAAATATTTTAAACATGTTTTTTAATGAAGCCATTTTCGGTTTCGGTATCGGTTTTCGGCCAAGTGCATCCAAAAATTTCGGTTTCGTTTTCGGCCCAGAATTTTCATTTCGGTGCATCCCTAGTAAATACTGGTATCTGGTGCACTGCAGTGTCTATTTTTTGTACGATACACACAAGCTATTTCTGTGGTTTGTTCGAATCAACAAATGTTCGTAGAACCACGGTCTGTTCATATCTGGGGAAATTCGCAACTTGAATATTCGTAAGTCTGGGACTTACTGTACAATCAGAAAACAAGCTGACTATATGTTTTTTTTTATACATTTATACAAAAACAATATGTTCTTAAAGATATTTGGATGTCCAAAATGTTTCTGTGTGCCAAATATTTCTAAATTAATCATTGTAAGCCTGTTTTTTTGTTTTTATGTTCATTGTCTACCCTTATACAGATTGAGACAACTTATATCCCTCGACACTACATCATCTCTATTTGAAACTTAATCATGGAGATGTTTAACAAAGGATGGAGCTATGTGGCAATGCAGGGAGGTGGAAACGCACCTCGACGCCTAGATCCATCAGGTATTTCACCACCCCGATCATCCCACTAGAAGCTGCGGCATGGAGCGGTGTGTAGCCCTTCTTATCCTTACACACCACCTCAGCACCATGAGACACCAACAAGCGCACCACCTCCATATGACCTAATGGTGAGAGGAATTACAACAACAAAGTATAAAGAAAAGTAACAAAAGAGGAACAAAAGCAAGAAAACAAAGAAAAGCATCAGTCTTAGTTTTTTTCCATAGAACAGCCACGGGCTGACACAGACCATCAGGGCCGAGCTCTCAGTGCTTATTAGCCTGGAGTGGTTCAGTCTGATGGAAACTAGGGCACAGCACTGAGTAATGAAGCAGAGCTAATGTAACGCATATATAATGCTTCCTGTTGAGACTTACCCATATACGCAGCCCAGTGTATTGCTCTCCTGTCCTTCTTATCAAATGCATTGATGTTGGCTCCTCTGGACAGCAGAAGCTTCACCATCTAAAACAGTACAAGACACCAATTAACCATTTTTCTGGAATTTACTTCAAACATACACTACAACACTATTCTAGATGGGTTTAACCTGAACACATCATTAACTTAAGCTAAAGCTGAACTAATGACCAAATCGCTCAGACTTGCAGAGTGTGACTGAATATGAGTAATCTGTTATTAATTACTATTCACATTTCAGCTAAGATCTAACATTTACTTATGTGTGTCTATTGAAATATGTTTTTGAATACAGTTATTCAAAAACTCTATTTATCACCATAACGTCAACTAAAGCAGACACATTTTATATCTCCATACATATAATAAAACTGTAAAGTTGGCGTGTCTGGAACCTACTGTATCTACTGAGGAAAAAATATTTTGGGATGCCCGAAATGAGTAATAGAACACATCAAGATGTTTTTTGGAATTTTTGGTTCTTTATTTGTTTGTGCACGCATCACATAAAACCTGAACAAATTTGAATGGAGTTTTAACAGGTTTGTTTAATCACAATTCGTGGAACATATATAAAGTGCGCTTATGACTGTGCAATTAAATTTTACACAAAAGAAGTTGCAGGAACATCTAGCATTTATATGTATACAGTGTATAAAAGCTTAATAAATTAACATGCCAACCCAATCATACAGACAGATAGACGTTAGATACAGATACAATGTCTGGCCCAAAAAAAAAAGAGCGTAATTTCAGAAGACTCAAATTATTGGGCTCCATCAAGCAAAGAAAACAACTAAGGAGATCTGAAATGACTGGAACCGAGTTAAGAACTCCTCACTACATTATATATATATAAAAAAAAAAAACAAAGACTGACACAAGGAGCATCAGAAATCATTTTCACACACGAACTGGCCACCAGAGTGTGCGCTATAATCAAAGCTAAAGGTTAATTGAATCTTAAAGTGTGCGATGTATAATAAAATTAACGCACCAAAATGACACTATTTTTATCACTACTATTTCTCTTCTTTTTAAATATCAGAACAGACACGGTTTTAAACATGCCTGAAAGAGAAAATTATTACATTTCAAACAGCCCAGTCTGTGGGTGGACTGTCAAAAGGGAAAACAACTAGAAATCTCAAAATACATATTTCTATCATTAACAAAATTTTAGTTTAATTTATTTAATTGCAGTTTAAATTATTTCTGGTCCTCAGAAATAAACTGTTGTGATATTATAATTATTATTTCTTACCGTTACCTTTTAAGATTCACAGGACTGTCTGCTTCCTCCATGATTTATTTCCCTTGCCTTTTGGAACTAGTAAATACCTTTACCTCCATTAATTACACCAACTGTCAGTCACTAGTTCAACACCAGGTCTGCCAGTTGCAGAAGGATGTGTGCTGGTGGACTAAAATTACTGGTTAACTAAAATAACAAATCATAATCTATTGATACAGCAATAAAGTAGTGTTTTTGTGTCTATTCAGTACAACAGCACGACCTCGATTGTGAAGTTTACTTGTGCTATGGTACTGCACTGTACCGTATGATATGTTGTTGTACATACTACATATTTATATTATGGAATGTTACTGCAATGTGTAATAAAGAACTATAAATATGACGCAGTACTTTAATGTGTCATGTAGTACTGTATAGTAATGCAGTGTTTACTAAAATACTGTATTGTACTGCACAGACTGAGACCTCGAGGTGTCCGCCGAAGGCAGCATGGTGCAGGGCGGTGCGTCCCGCGCGGTCCGATACGTTCACGTTGCTGAGCAGGGGGACGAGAGCCTCAGCGCAGCGCACCGCTTTGTTAGACGCTGCCACGTGCAGTGGAGTCTGCCAGTTCTTATCCCGAGCATTCACATCTGCCGAGTGTTTCAGCAGCACCTGAACTGCTTCCTACACACACACACACACACACACACACACACACACACACACAGATGTTGTAAATGGTGGTGTGTGGTTAGTTTGCATTCACGTGTATACTTGTGTAGTGTAAAGTGATACCTCACTGCAGGAGGCAACAGCACGGTGAAGAGGGGTCAGCCACTTATTATCTTTGGCATTTACTCTAGCTCCTGTATGGAAAAAGAAAGAGAGATGAAAGAGAGAAGAGAGAGAGATGAAAGAGACAAGATTACAGTTTCACTCTGTTATCACAAACTTAGTGCAACAGCATTCACTGATATAAACAACTCAGAAACTGTTACATAACCAAATTCCTGAAACCTGTTAAGGAGCTTACTCCCATGATCCTCTGAGGGCACATGTGTGCAAAATAAAATAAGCACAGCTGCACCTGCTGGTATTCATCAATCTCCCATAACAGTGTCCTCCCTCCTGTCAGTTCTCCAGGAGATCAGCTGACTCCTACTCCAATATGTATATATGTGTGTGTGGTGTGTGTGTTTGTACACGGGTGTATATGAATGGGAGTAGCCGGTCTATATTTGTGTGTAAATTCTGGATAGGCTATTATATATCTGTCAAGTTTCCGGGAAGGGAATGCCGATGCAGACGGAATGCTGCTTTTATACCTGACAGAATGAGAAGCTCGATGATCTCAGCGTCACCCAAGTAGGCTGCAGCGTGGAGGGGAGTCCTCTTCTCATTGTCCTAAAAAAATAAACACAACTTTAGTCCATACACAACATCCAGTTCATACGTCTGACTCATAAAATACTGTAACAAGCTTTAAAGGAGTCACACCTTCATATCTCAACAATTTAAATTCCTTTAATGATGGAGAAATAAGGAGGATATTGCATTGAAACTTTTTAAACCCTTTAGTTAAATAAAAAAATTTAAATGTTATAGGTATTAGAGCAACAATTCTTCTGAACAATAGTCATTTTTAACTAACAAACAGACAGAAACTTGCTTGTACCACCCCCCCACCCCCCCCAAATGGTCCATTTAAAAAGGGGAGTGTAAAAAAAAGAAAAAAAAAGAAAAAAGATCCGCACGTTGTCTGTAGGATTTATTTTAATTAATTTTTAGAACGGACAAAATTAATAATTTTTCAACATAATCCTCTTGGTTTTCAATACACTTTGTCACCAAGCTTTCGTAATTAAAAGATGTTTTTAGGTTGAGCTGCAAGCCACAAATGCACCGCTGTCTTCACTTCATCAGGAGTAAATCTTCAGGCTGTCGACAATCTGGGCAAAAAAATGCGGACATGCATCGTCGTGCCAGATCACGACGCCCTTGGAGAGCATTTCTTAGAGTTTATTCCGAAGTTTAAGCTACAGCTCTTCAATAAGCATCTCACTGTGACAAGGGCTGCTGATTTTCCTGATGAATGTTCCAATACTGGCCCTTAGAATCCCACGAAAACTGTTTTCAACTGATGGTTGACTTTTGAACTTTTTCTTGGATGTTTCCGTTCCACATGCTCTCAGACTCGTACTGATAAATCTGTGTCTCGTCACCAGTTAAGATTCTCTTTAAGAAACTGTCCCCTTCCTAAAGTATCGGTCCATATTATGTTAGCAGATATCTAAACACTTCTAAATGCTTTTCTGTAAGTCGTTTTGACTCAAGTACATCCTCACAACAAACAAATCACTGCATCTTGCTCTTCTTTTGGGCACTTCATGAATGACAAATGCAAAACTGATGTAACATGTTCACACACACCTGCACAACAGTGACTGGGGAGACAGTAGCCTTGAACGGAAAGCGGTGACGAGACAGATAAGTTTTAATATAAGCGGAGTGCTTTAATATAAATTTTCTTTACAATACAGATATCAGACATCTGAGCCATCATTTAGATGATGATTACTTGCTAACTTAATCATTTAAAAAGCAGTTATATAAAGCAAGTCCTTCACTCTGTTCCCCATCTTATTATTATCAAGCTAAAGATTCACTTCTGATGAAGAAGTGATGACAGCGGTGCATTCGTGGCTTGCAGCTCAACCTAAAATCATAGAAATTAAACTATCCTGTTTATCCCGTGCAAACCTGTCAAGTGATGTAAAATAAATAAAGTGTGGTACTTCTAGAGAACCTGTATCCTGTGTACTATTAGTCAACATTAGAGGCTTACAGAGCGAAAAACAAATGAGCAATCCTTCTCCTGTTACTAGTGAGTAACAGTCTCCTGAAGTAAACACCTCATCTTCTCTTCTCTGATGAGTGCCTGATTTAATGGTTTAATCTTTATTTAGCACAGCTGGTGTGTATGTGTGTGTGTGTTTACCACAGGCCACTATTTTCCTTGTACTGAGAACACCACAGAATGCCCATTTACTTCACGCTCACTTACTGTATAAGGCTAGCTGAAGCCATAAAAATTCACGAGTTTTCAATCAAAGGTCAACAGCAAAGCAATCTGATTGGTCAGGGAATGTGTATGATCGTTGTGTAACCGCACAGTTTATACAGTAGATCAGACTGTAACATGAACCACAGGTTAATACCACTTTTCTTGTTCCAAAGTGTTTTTATTTCTATAGTGACGGCTCATATATAGACTTGCATGAAAGAAACACATCTTCCAAAAAACAAATAAAGTAAAAAAATCTAAGGGATGTGAAGATCATAATCAGAAAGCATAAGTAAATTATTATAGATTATAATACGGAGATCCAAAGCCGACATGAGGAAAGAAGTTTGAGAAGAACCAGACATACAAACACACCCTCATCTGCACCTCATGACTGATTATCATATAAACTGTTATATTATATATATATATATATATATATATATATACACACACAAACACACACACATACATACACACACACAGTACAGTACCTTTTTCAGGACTGTGTATTTCAACAATAATGTTGTAAAAATCCAAATAATTTTACAGATCTTTATTGTAAAGGGTTTAAACAATGTTTTCCATACATGTTCAATTAACCATAATCAATTAATTACCATGCACCTGTGGAATTGTCGTTAAGACCTTAACAGCTTACAGAAAGTAGGCATTTAAGGTTACAGTTCTAAAAACGCAGGACACTAAAGAGACTTGTCTACCAACTGTGAAAAACACCCAAAGAAAGATGCCCACGGTCCCTGCTCATCTGCGTGAACGTGCAGTAGGCATGCTGCAGGGAGGCATGAGGACTGCTGATGTGGCTAGGGCGATAAATTGTCATGTCCGCACTGTGAGACGCCTAAGACAGCGCTACAGGGAGACAGGAAGGACAGCTGATCATCCTCGCAGTGGAAGACCACGTGTAACAACACCTGCACAGGCTCGGTACATCCGAATATCACACCTGCGTGACAGGTACAGGATGGCCACAACAACTGCCCGAGTCACACCAGGAACACACAATCCCTCCATCGGTGCTCAGACTGTCCGCAATAGGCAGTCCAAGGGGGAGAAGATGCACTGCAGTACTTCAAGCAGCTGGTGGTAATCGAGTAATTCGATTACAAAAAATGATTGTGGCCTCAAAGTTTCTTTTAATTAATTTTATACATTTTTAAATTTTATTTATGTTTTTGCGCAATTATTTGTTTGGTGTGACAGTGTGCTTCCGGATGCAAGCCGCCACTAAACATGAACGAAATAGAAGTGCTTACGTCACCCAAAAAATTAGCTGTGTATTGATTTGAAGGAGCGTTAGGTTGCGGGCTGCAAAATGGAAAGGAGCGATAAAAATATCAATTCAATTTAATTTAATTTTATTTATATAGCGCTTTTAACAATGGTCAGTGTCTCAAAGCAGCTTCACAAAAATGAAAGAAACTCATAAAAAAAAAAAATTTAAAATAAATAAAAAAAATAATAATAATAAATTGTGTATGAGTGAGAAAAATGTGTCTAGATAATAATGAGATGAATGAATGAAATGTCTCTGATGAGCAAGCCAAGGGTGACGGCGACAGTGGCAAGGAAAAACTCCCTGAGATGGCAATAGGAAGAAACCTTGAGAGGAACCAGACTAAACAGGGAACCCATCCTCATTTGGGTGATAACAGATAGAGATGATAACATCATGTGTGTTATGCAGCTGAAAGTTCAAGATAACAGATTCTTTAAATTAACATGAAGTCCAGTTCAGATGTGAGACAAGAGGTGAAAAAACCAAGAAGAGAAAATGACAGAAATTGTCAGTAGAGGCTTATGTTATGCCTTAGCTGTAAGTTCTGAAACTTTTATTTCTGAAAGTTAAGTTGCACAACTTGTGTTTTTGTATAATTATTTGTTTTAATGTGTGTTATGCTCTAAAATGCCCTCCTGCCACGGATTACATAATCTCTATCAAATATATTAGGACAACAGACAATCAAAAATTCATTTTATTATTTTCAAATATATTATTACCCCTAGGCACGTGACTAATACACGAAATTAATACACAAAAATTAAGACACGTAATACAAATTCTCATATAATGTTTATTTTGTGGCACATTTATTTTGCAGGGGTTTGTCATGTAATTTGTCATGTAGATATCTAATAGAATATTTGATAGAGATAATGTGGGGGTTAATCCGTGGCAGGGCGGCATTTTAGTGCATAACAGTGTGACTTAGTTTTTTTTTTATAAAGTCATTTGAAATCTTTAATTTTTTTTTGTGAAGCTGCTTTGGGACAATGACCATTGTTAAAAGCGCTATATAAATAAAATTGAATTGAATTGAATTGAAATACCTTTTTTTTTGTTTTTTGCATCTGAGAAAAGGCTTTAAAATAAGAATGTATTGCACTGTAATACATTAATTTATCTCAAGTCAACTTTAAGCCTCCTCTTGTATTGTGAATAATGACAATGATTAATGAATTTGAAAAATAAAAGTAGATTTTTCTAAAAAGAAAACCAATTAATCTTTGTTTCTGATATATTTTACATTGCTGTTTAATTAAGCAAAATGATTTTTTTTTCCAATTACTCGATAAAAATTTTGGTAGAATACTTGATTACTAAAATATTTAATAGCTACAGCTCTAATACCACCACCACTACTATTACTACTAATACCATCACTACCCGTGCTACCACGACCACCATTATTTACTTCTCTTACTACAAACACCAACATCACCTCTGTTACCACCTCTACTACTCCTACTGTTGATATTATTATTACTTCTTCTATTGTTTCAAATACCCTTAATACAACTACTATTATTATTAGGGCCCAAGCAGTATGACATAAGCCCTGACTTTGCTACATACACACTTGCACTTTTCACATTGTATGTCCTGGGCTCAACTCAACAGGAAGTCAGTTATTTTGTGTCGTTTGCCAAAATACTCCTGATGGATTTTGATATACTCCTCCTAGGGGATTTATGCGATCGGCACTTCGAGACATTGAGGATGCAAAATTGCAGAGGGAGGGTCAGCCGTGACGATGCCTTAAATTTATACTGAAAAGTGGTTGATAACTTTCTTTGTGACATCACATTCAGTAACATCATATGGTGATGCTTTTTGGAGGTCTAAAAATAAAATTCCCTCTTTTCTAAAATTATATCATAATGGTACTGGGATATCCCCTTTAAATGCATGTGCCTGCTGACTTTCTGGTGTGCCCGAGTGGGGATGGCGAAGGGTGCTTGGGTCCGCTCATTGTTGCTAGTACTATATTCAATACTTACATCTACTACTTCCACTTTTATCAAAACAGCTACCATCACTGGTACAGACCTGGTTGCTATAGAGCATGGTCTGCCTGTAGTACCGCTGTTACTATAGTTACCAGAGAAAAGATGCAAGCACATAAATTCTGAACACGATCATGAATCTGCACAAAGACTCTAATTTTATGTAAGTAATAAACATGGTATTTGCACACAAGTTTGCAAATAAAGTTTTCTGTTTTTCACGCGTCTCGTGTTTTCCATTTGAAACTGTCCTAGTCTAACTATCCGCACTGCGTTGGACAAATGTGCGGTTTAACGTAACCGGAGCCGGATTGGTGTCTAGGGACAATGCGGAGTGTGGCATGATGAAGAGCACCAATAAATGCAAAAGCTCCACGGATCTATTGGAGCGCAGCTTGGCCGGGAGTGTGTGTGGGAGCTGGAGGCTGTTTGTATTTGTGTAGGCGTGTGGAGGTAGCTTATTAGTTAGACTTATTAGTTTCTTTAAAACACCAGTTTTCCAGTGTGACTGGAATATTTCCCCCCCAAAAAATAACGCTTAATTAGGGATATTACACGAACGGATATTAAAAAACCTGAAATGAAATGCTAATCTGCGTGATGCCGCTCTCTTTATTAAGCGCACTGTTGTTGCCTCTGCCAAAGAAACACACGCTGCAAAAGTCACGTGATTCCCCAGGCAGTCCGCCAGTGAAGGGTTTGTTCTCAAGAAAAAAAAAAAAAGACTGCACCATCTCCACTCTGAGCGGAGAGCTGCCGAGAGACACAGAACCGTGAGAGAAAGACACAGAGCTCACCAGCTTGTTATCCAGAATATAACAAGAAAACATTGAGAGAGAAGGACAGATACAGAGAGTGGTCAGATACATCCATGTAGAAAGAGCTTGCTCTGATTAAAGGGAATCGATGAGCAAAGAGGCCAGGGCATTAGTGGGCTGGTACGAGTTCAGCCTGACCTCAGCATCAGGGAGAACCGCTTTTCCAATGTTGATTAAAAAAAAAAAAAAAAGGAAAAAAACTTTAATGGATGCCTGATTGAGTTCTTCTAAGCCCTCATCCATGAGGATGGCAAGTTCCTAAGCATGTGACCGGAAAGGAGACAGATTCGAGACTAAAGCCTTTTTTTTTTTTTTTGTATGTTGCTATGAAGCTGCTTTGTAAAAATGACTGACAGCAAGCACATACAAAAATGAATTTAATCGAACTGACCTGAATAAATGATGCAAAACATGAAGAAACACGAATAACAAAAAGAAAAAAATGTGCATAAGTGAGAAATCGTCATAGCGATTTCCATAATGAGCAATTAAGTGCCATAATGAGCAATCAAATCACATCAGTGATGCTTTATGCATCATCCCTACAGTGAGGCTGCTTTAGAGTAACGCTTCAACAAGCAAAAATCGTGTAGTCTCAAGCAAATACTTCCCTGCTGTCCCTGTTTCCTTTCCGCGTGTCCCCAAAGGTGGGAGGTAAGGAAAAAAAAAAACAAAGAAAGGAAACAAAAACCACTTGTAATTATATAAAAAGCCTTATAAAAAGACAGTGATGTTCGGTTATAATCAGCAGTGAATCAAGTCAGACTGCAATGTCTCTGCGCTTCTCTCCAAACCTACAAGTTCACACTTAAGTAGCTTAAAATAATTGTCTAGTTTTCATTCTTACTAGTTACTAGAGATGGGAGGGGGGAAAAAAGGCAAGCGCATCAGACTAGTTGGTGCTGAACCAGCTCTTGAATACTTGGTTTATGCATAAAACATTTTCACGACAACAAAGAAGACAATACCTGGACGTTGACATCTTCCTTTTTGAAGATCAGGGCCCGAACTTCATCCGGATCCACATTAAAGATGGCTTTCAACAATGAGGGCTGGGGAAAGAAACAATATTTGTGGGTATAAGATTATACTTTATGCCAGGACGAAGACGTTAACAGTAAGCTGAGTTCTTAATGTATTGTATTGTTCAGGGTGAGTGACAGAGATCGGCTCACTGCTAACACACACACACACACTAAAGGTGGCTCGCCTTAAACAGGCTTTTGAGACGTCACGATTTATCGTCTTTTCACAGTCACGATGACATTTAAGTCACAGGTATTACAATTATTAATACTTATTTAATTGACTGAATAACTACTTAACTGTTTAAATAATAATAATAAAAATAAATAAGGGAAACGTAAAAAAAAAAACTTTTAGTTTGACCTCATTTGGAAAATCGCTACCATACAAGCTTACTGAAACTAACAAGGCTTAATGAGGTCCACTTAGTTTAAAAGTTGCTTTCGTGGTTCTTATACTGCAACATGCACAAGGCTGAGGCTGCTCACTCTCCAGACTGTGTATCATGAAATACAACACAGTGTGCTAAGCACTGATTAAGCACTAATGCACAAATACACCAACTACAGGCAGAGGAAAAAAATAGATTAGATTCAACTTTACTGTCATTGTTCAAAGTACATGTACAAAGCCAATGAAATGCAGCGAGCATCTCACCAGAAGTGGCCTATTTACAATAAAATCTGCTTAGTCTGGATGTGCACACACACATTTTATTTTTTATTACTCCTATAACTGATACAGCAACTCGCTCATACAGACAGTGAGGCACTTAAAGATTATTTATCATGGAGACACTCAGGAGTTAAATTACACATGATCAGCAAAAACGCGCCTGCTTAGACACTATCGCAAGAACAAACGCTGACGTTTCACAACTTCAGGAAAACCTCTGCAAAAGGGTTTAAGTTACACACCGTCAGAGGGCAAGTGTAAAAAAAAAAACTAAACAAATGCAGGGTCTGAAATGAACTCCTCGTCAGCTGCAGGGTAACTATTGTTAGTTACCGCGAGTCGCAATCTCAGACTGGACAGACATTTAATTTGCAGTGATTTCTGTACATCTTTGAATGCGCTTGGCTTAATCACTTTCGGTGGCATTTTTAAGTTAGTTAGTAAGAAAGAGCAGTAATAATGTTCTGATAGGATGAGAGACATTCCATGAGTGCTGATATAGAGTGTAACAGCACTGGGATTTTTAACTATATGTACCATATGCATCACTCCGCATCACAGCTGTTCTAACAATCGATAATTACGCCAACTGTCGCTTGCAAAACGGATGAAAGTACGTCACTACTGGAAAAAGAGGAGAGCGGCTGCCTGTCAAAACCCACATTCTAAACCAATCTGTCTCAGCACGGTCCCGCCCACTCGGTGTCACCGCCCACTTTTCCTCATAGTCTGCACCTCCGTCTTTCTCCTTCTCCATTTACTTCAGCAGAAAACTTCAGAGAAAGACAGTCTGTTATTTTTGTTCTGTTTACATTTTTATGGTTGTGTTAGAGTCTGTTATTGTTAAAATCAACTGAAGGAGTGTTCTCAGAGATGTTTTTGTTTACTACAGGCTGTTTATTTTCCCTTCTTTTCATGTCCACATGTTGCAGCGTGTTTCAAACTGAGACTGAAACCCCATTCTTGCAAAAGGATAAATGACAACCTAGTCTATGACAACCTTTAATTTATTATACCAAATAAATGATACAAAATACTAAAATATTATTTCAGAGAGATAGACAGATTCAGACAAAAAAAAAAAAAAAACATCATCAAGATTTTGGTCCGTATCGTCCACTAGAAAAATGTTAAACCTTCCCTGAGAGAGAGGGAATGTGAAAAACATAAAAATACCCTTTCACCCATCAACATAAACTGAACTAGACATAAGGTGAGAAACACAGCTGTCCACAACATGAGCTCCCACATACGCGCGCACACACACACCTCACCCTGCAGACCAGGTGCGGAGCAGAGACGTGCTCAGACACACAGAGGAAAATCCCAGCTGCCTCAGCTCTGTGAATAACACACAGCAGCACCATCATAAAGAAAGGAATCCTTCTGGTGTGTGAGTGCGTGTGTGTGAGCGCGCGTGTTTGTGTTTTTCAAAGAACAAGTTTTAATACAGTTTCCATAAAGTAACCAGGCCAAGAAGCTCTCAACAGGATGTCCTGAGAGCAAGTGAAAATGTTAATGTGCTTATTTGTTTGTTTGGGGAGGGGTGGACGATGTCGTCTGATCATGTCAGGTTCTCTAATAACCACCACCAATGTTACAGCTTTAGCACTAAGGTTAGGTACAAAATTTTTTGTTGTTGAGATATTTAAATATTCTATTTGAAATATGTACATTTTTTAAAATCTATTTTATGAAATAACGTTTTTCTTAAATCAGTCTTTAAAATATTTACCTTTAATATTCAACTCTTTATATTTAAATCCAATACAATTGAAACTTGAAGTACAGTAAGCAGTCGTATATCTAAGTGAAATAATAGAAACTCAAATGATTTGTCACACAACCTAAAAATATTCATATAAAAAATAATTAATACTATATAAAGTTAAAATAAAGTAAATTAACCCGAAGTTTTACCCTTGAAAGTTTAACCCACAATCCCAAAGTGAGAGAGAGGGAGAAGAACCAATGGCTCAGATGTGATCACATGATGCTCGGTGGACAAAGCGCATATGTACTGCTCGTAGTGCAAGACCTCACTCATTTACCAAGTTAAAATAGATTTGCTTGTCTTGCAAAACACTCGCAGACCAAGTTACTCACAATCCAAGGTTTAACTGTATTACATTTATTTCATAGGATATGTTAAAAAAACGATATATTTTTTAATATATATATTTTTTAACGACTGCATAAATTTTGTACATTAAAAAAAGTTTTACCAAATAAAGTATATAACAAAATATCAGTTTACAAAAATATACAAAAATATTTATATATATATATATACACATAAAATATTCAAATGTTTTCCTTGAAACTTAATATTTCAGTAAGAAAACTTATGTATTTTAATAAGATACTTAATTTTAATGCACTTTATTTTATTATCTCTATATTAATCGTTTATAACATTCTTACAAATAATAAATGATTTTAATAAATTAAAGACCTTTCATAATTCACCAGAAATTATTTACAATTTTACATTTAAAGGAAACATTACCTTGGCCTTTTCTTTTCGATAATTATTTTTATTATTATTATTAAAACACTGATGTCATAACACATCAACCCGGAGGTTTCAGTTTAGACCCGGCTAAGGAATAGACCCTGAAAAAACAAGGATCCTCTTCGGATTACATGGAATCACATTTGACTCTCTTTCCTCTCGACATCGATTTCAGCTTCACACTCGCACACATCACACACCGAATCTGCTTTAACAACTTTTAATTATAACAGAACGTCTGCATTGAACAGACGGCGAGAAGCGTCATCCTTCTGTTTCAGACTATTAGTCCTCACTTCCTCAGTCTAAACCCCTGAGTGTTTAGAGTTATCTTTAACCCAGATCATTTCCTCCTGCTGTGTTTCTCTCGCCGAGTGACGCAAACACGGATGCAAATATTCTGATCGGGACTGTGCCAGCATTCAAATACCCCACATTGGAATTTAAGCAGATTATCGCTGGGTTTCACAGACATTTCCCTCAGATTTATTTCAGATTTATTATTGACAGATTGTTTTTATTGCTCTATTAAGCCGTGTGTAATCATGGCTAATAACACTTGGTGCGTGCATTATAAAATCAAAAGCAGAACAAGACACGGCAGTGCAGTAATTACGCTCCGTCTCTGTTCATGCACATCAATGACAATTAGCCTGTCACGCTAAACCAAATAGGAAACGACCAAAAAAAAGCACTAACACTCCAGGTTAAAATGCAAATCCCTCGTCTGGCCGTGTCGTCCTCACCTTGTCTTCCTGATCGTCGGATTCGGGAGCTGAATCCTGTGAAACGTTGTCCTGCGGCGTTTTGGAAAGCAGAGGGGAGGGCTCGTCGTCCTCTACCTCCTCTAGGACGACGATACACACGCGACTCATTCGCTCCGACCTCATAGGTGCTTCAGGAAAAACACGACCCCCCCACTCCTGTCCTCGTCCACCTTGGCGTCCACGATCATATGAATAAATAAATAAATCCCCTAATAAATTTAGGTTAGTCCAGCATGCGGAGGGAACTATCCTTTATTATCCTGAGTTTTATCCACTACAGTCCTGCCGTCATCTCCATCCGATGCACATGCTAACGGCTTGGGGATTTCTCTATGCTAAAGCCGCCGGCGTTGCAGTAATCCGGTCCGCCTAGAGGGCATGATGATGATCTGCTCTCGTCGCGTGCGTGATCGTAAAAGCGTCACTTAGTGAACCTCTGAGAGGCAGCGCTGGGGCTCGCCGCTGTCGAATAATGAGAACAAAGCCGTGCCGTGAGCTCTCCTTCTACCTCTCTCCCCCTCTCTGTCCATTCATGCCGCATGGCAGCCTGCTAAAACCAAGGTTTTTTTTTTTTTTTTTTAGGCTCTAGCCAATGCAGCCAACCCCCAGTGCAATTCTAATCCTCCTGCGCACCAGATACCGAGCGACAGAGTGAAAGAGAAAATGACAGAGGAGGCAGAAAGAGAAAGAGGAAAAAAAACATTAATAAATAACCAAACATGAAAAGGAAGGAAGGAAGGAAGACACGGGGAAGGGAGAGACAAGATAAAAGAAGCTAAGAGAAAAAGGAAAACACATAAGACCCAGACAGGTTCATAAAACCGTTTCTACACCTCAGGGTTTTGTTGTTAATGAATGGCAGGAGCTGCAGTGAGAGCACGAGTACAGCAATGAAACTCGAGACGAGAGAGAGAGGGAGGGAGGGAGATATAGGACTGTATATATACACGGCTGCTACGTGCATGGCTCTGAGGTTCGGCTGATGAGAAAAGTAACAGGACGAGGTCATTGTTGCCAATTTTACCCCCGACACCGTGTCAGATCCGCTTTAATCCAAACATGTGACAGAATCATAACTTAAGTCTTAAGATTGACTATAATTTACAGTTTTTATTTAATTTAAGCCACACACACACACACACACACACATTACCACACAGTGAGTCTTCGCATTTCCCAGAGGAACTGGGGTCATAGCACAGGGTTAGCCATGATACGCCATCCCTGGAGCAGATAGGTTTAGGAACACAACAATAGTAAGCTGGGGTTTGAACCGCCAACCTTCCTATCAATTACACAGTGACTTAACCCTCTAAATCGCCCAATCCCACCAATAAGACACAACACTACAATGACAAAAAATTAACTAATCTGCAACTTCCAGTAACAGTGATGTACAGTTTTCAGACGTGTTCAATTCAAACCGGGGATGTTTGATTGTGCAGAATAACAGAATACAGTTATGAGAGTAAAAACTACCTTTATTTCTCTATATAATCCATCTTTTATTTAAGTGCTGTCAGTTTTCAGTTCAGAATCGAACATTGTTTAGGCAAACGTACACATTAAACAGCTTTTCATTTGAGTTAAGCCTGTATCAGAAAAAAAACTAAGCAGCAAAAGTTTGATTGAACTGAAAAATCACATATGGGCAGATAACTTAAGTGTACTTTTCTGGCCACAAGCTTCAGACTGGGATCGGTTCTCTACACCAGGGGCTCCCCAACCACCGGGCCGCACAGAAAGAATGAAAAATATACGCTTTATTTTATTTCCATTTCATTGACTACCAGAGTCTGCAGAGTGTTTTATTGCGAAAGAAATGATCAGATCGTCTCCCATTCGCTTATGTCTGCACATCGCAACATGCTCCAAGCCCGCTCTGTGTAATAAACGTGACATTAAAAGTGTGTTTAAAAAAAACTTTGGATTAAAAATCAAGGGGCCTGAAAAGCACTAAAAACCCCGCATCCATTTCTAACACACGACGGTGTCATCGGCAGTGAAAATTAATTTACGGAGCAGATTGGACATGAGGAATACATTTCAGGTGTCACTGCCCCCCCAAACACTTTAAGATGGGAACGTCTCCTCACAGGGAAACGATCTCAGGGCTCACACGGATTCTGTGTTATGGTACAATGTATATAACATGCACTTTATGATGCTTCGTTACGAGCGCGTGATGGTCGGTTCATGGACAACTGTCTTGCATGAAACTGGTCCGCGGTGCAGAAAAGGTTGGAGACCAATCGAGCTCTACACTACCGTGTGTCAGGCAGTGACTCCTGAACGCCGTACATCATAGAGGGACTGTTTTGAGGAAAGAGAGGAATGATGAACTGAAACACGATTAAACAAAAATGAAATAAAAACTGAAGGAGGAGAAATGACTACACATGGCACAGACATCACACGTCCAAGCTCTCGGTTTCTCATTTTACCGTGTCCCTGAGAGACACGATTTGAATAACACATTTTAGTGCAATGCAGTGAGTGGTTAATTATTTTAATGATCTCTGTTAGAATTTACTCTGTCAGCTTTAATATTGTATACAGTGTGATGTAAGAGCTTCAAAGAGAACTGTATAACATTACTATTCTTCACATCAAGAAATAAACTCCTCGGACACACGACTCAGTCTGTGTGTGTGTGTGTGTGTGTGTGTGTGTGTGTACTGTAAAATGGAAATTAGTGGCAGACAGATAGGCCTTTGTGTTTCAAGAAGACAGGGAAAAGCAGTGGTTAGTACAAAGACACACACATACACTCTCTCTCTCTCTCTGGATGTTCAGTCTGCTGAATCATTCTTGGATAAACAGCTCATATGAGAAAGTGCACGAGAGATGCACATATCGCACCCATGTCCATCCATCGCCCTTGGATGAAAGACAAGATGGAATTTCATTAAAGTCTAAAGTGAGAGCCGAAAGGTCCATGGCGAACGTGAGGCAGCGAATGCAGGATGTAATATTACTGGCCCGTTCCCAGAGCTACCACTGCAAATAAGTAAAGCCTTTGGAAAATACTGAAAACCTTAACAACAAACAAAAGACAACAATTCGGCAGCCAAATTGTAAATAATTACGTCACAGTATGGGTTTCTGAGATATTATAAACGTATCTTGTATACATTATATCTGTTACATTTTTCTAATAGTTTTAATACTAATTGGCAAAAATCACAGATTTATTCATATTTAATTAAATTAAACTGCATGATGTACAATAAATTAGGGCTGTGCAATTAATCGAATTTAGATTTTAATTTCGAGTCTTAACGATCACAAAAATTGCGTAATCGAAAAAAAAAAAAGGATTATTCACTTTTTTAAAAAGTTTTTTCTGACGCGCGCATCCGCACTTTCGCCCTTCCAAAGGCCCGAACTCTCTCACTCTATACTGTCAGCGAAGAAGTTGCGTATGTGGTATCTGATCTGTTTAAAAATTAGCGCGAGTGATAGTAGAAAAAGAGCAGCCACAGAAGTCTTTGGTCAACAAAAGAGGTAGAAGCAATTCTGTTGTTTGGGAACAGTTTGGATTCGAAGAAGCGGACGTGGATCAAAAACATGCAAGATTTGCTACTCGGTTGTGTCGGCACCGGTTGGTAACACCACAAATCTTTTTAACCATTTAAAATTTAAACACAGACCGACATATGACCAACTAATAAAGAAACAGAAAGAACGACGAACAACCCCCACAGCATCCTCGGCAACACAGCCATCCATTAAAAGACACGCTCTTCAGTGCAACTCCGTATCCATACAGCTCAGAAAGGCACAAAAAAATAACAGATGCCGTTGCATACTTTTTAGCCAAAGACATGTGCCCTATTAGCACGGTTGAAAACGAAGGATTCAGGAAAATGATAAATACTCTGGACAAGCATTATGCTTTGCCATCTCGACACCATTAATAATAATTTATTATTTATATTTTTTAATTATTTTATTTAATATTAATATTTTATTTATTACTTGTTTTCAAAAGATTGTAGAAGTGCACTACATTGTTGATCTTGTTTGCCTTTATCTGTTTTATCTGTCTTAATCTGTTTTAAGAAGAATTCACTGTTCTGCTCAATAAATGCAACATATTTCCAAAGTCAATAAGTAATCGTGTAAAATAATCGTGATTTCAATCATGACCAAAAAAAATGGTGATTATGATTTTTTCCCATAATCGAGCAGCCCTATATTAAATTAAACAAATAAGAACAATATATTATACTGTGACAGGCGCAGCAGCAGCAACCTCATTTCCCCGCTTGTCTGTTCCAACCCCTCAGCATTTAGCCTGATGTTTCTTACTGATTCCTTCCTTAAATTTGGATGGTTTTTTTATGCTTGAATGAGAGACAAGAAAAGGTCCTTCAGGAAGCCTGGAAACTACATAAAAAATACATAAAAAATACAAGCAAGTCTGGCTCTTCAGAAGCAGAATCTGAAGAAGAGAGGCGGGTTCAAGACTTTCGCACTGCTATGCTACAGATAAAAATATAGCAGAAATACAAGTCTTTGATGTAATAAGAGAGGAGTTTACACATCTCTCAATGTTCTAAAAAAGAGGAGACCAACCTCTAAGCAACCAAGTGCTCACACACACACACCAAAACAAACCACCAACACCACATTTCTTTGGACAGTAGGAAAAAACCTACAGGAGTACGTGGTGTGATCATGCTGAACTCTTCACACACACACACACACACACACACACACACACACACACACACACACACACACACACACACACATTCAAACCGCTAACTCCGGAGGTGCACAGCAACAGCACAGTCTGACCTCTAGTGACCTCTAGTGGCATCATTCTCAAGATCTTACGCTGTTTGTGTTCTTTTAGATGCTCCTGTTTAAGGGTCAACATGGAGGACTAATTAGATCCCACACACGGTTTGGAACAGGATTTTACACCGAATGCTGTTCCTGATGCTGGGTGGGCTGGGTTTGGTCCAGAGGATAATTAACTCAGCCCAGAAGCTCATTGGCTCAGAAGCTTTTTTCTTCTCAATGAGGAAATGTACAATTCTCACTGCTTCAATACGTCCAAGAATGTCCTCAAAGATCTGACCCACCCTGGTCACCCTATGTTTGAGCTGTTATCCGTCAGACAGACTAAATGTACACTTCGTGCTGATCTGGATAAATGTTCACTTTTAACAATCAGACTTGCACCAAGCGAACGCCAACATTTTGCATTCTCTAATATCGCATGGCAAGATAATAAACGGGCGTCTTTCAGGATTCGCGACAAGGTTTCACGACGCGAGTGTAAGTGGAGCAGTTTAGTTTTTCCTCTTTCTTCTACCAAGTCTTTCATATCCTGTAGATTAAAACTCGAGCTGAGCAACATTTCCATACTTTACACTCGTCTCGGTTAACTTCACACAGCTGCTCGAGTTCACATCCTGAGTCAAACCCAAACCTGCACGTGTTTGTGCCTGCATGTGTGGAAAAAGAACAAGAAAAAAACCTGTGAGATTTACACAGTCAGCTCCAGTGGATGTCAGACCCACATGTATGAAGCTAACCACTTACACACACACACGAGCAGCCGAGGAACGCCTGGAGGAAAGTTCTGGACTCGCCGCAGTCACGCATTGACTCACCAAGCTCATTCCCACATCGGACGTCCTCATGACCTCAGACAGAGTGTGAAGTGGAGTAGATACAAAAATAAACACTGTGCATAAGTAAAGCACATGACTTAATCACACGTAAGTACATCGGTTTGCCCAGAGTTTTTTTTTTTGCCTTTTCAGTGCCTATGAGGATGACTCCGCCCACATCCACAGGGCATGAGTGCTCTCTGAACTGTTAGTAATGGATATAAATCAGATCCTATGATCTTTACAGCTCTCAGATCTCAACCCAGGTAAGCGTAGAAAGGTGATTTAGAGAATGACGTATTTATCCTCCTCCTCACCATCATTAGAAACGTACTAAACAACTAGTGGTACCAATACCAGTATCAGGGATCAGTCTCGCACTTATCTGCACTAACACACCGAGTAGACTGTCAGAACAAGTAAGAAGCAAAAAATAAAGTGAAATTTGATAAATGTGATAGCTTGCAGTGCATCTCTCTCCTTCATACTCGTCCTTCTTGCTAATCTAGCTTACCAGCGCATCTCTGGGTCTATCCCAGAGTGTCTTGCTTGCTTGCGTGCACTTTAAAAGCATTCTGTGACAATAGCAACGAACATAAGAATGAAATACAACTATTTATGAGAGCTGGAAATCATCAGGGGCCACTGATACCAATATATATCATGATTCTATATCGATGTGTAACTGAATAGATTTTTTCCCATCACTACTATTTATTACATTTGATAAACAAAAGTGGGCAACAATATTATAAACCTCAGCTTGGAAAAGATAACATCCTAATCATCTTCCTCCTCGCCCCTGTACTCGTCATCATCTTCGCAATCATCCTCCTCCCCCTCACCATCAACTTTCTCCTTCTCAGCCTCACCATGATCCTCCTCCTCCTCGTTGTCTCCCTTAGTCATCCTTCTCTTGGTTGTCGTCATCCTACTACTGCTCCTCCTCATTGTAGTCATTATCGTTACCATCCTTCTCTTTATCCTCATCCCACTACTCATCCTCCTCCTTGTTATCTTCATCATCATCATTACCCTCATCCTCGTCATTAGTTTCATTCGCCTCGTCGTCCGCCTCGTCGTCGTCCGCCTCGTCGTCCTAGTCGTCGTCCGCCTCGTCGTCCTAGTCGTCGTCCGCCTCGTCGTCCTAGTCGTCGTCCTAGTCGTCGTCCTAGTCGTCGTCCTAGTCGTCGTCCTAGTCGTCGTCCTAGTCGCCCTGCTGCCAGTTCTACTGCAGATTAATCCACTTTGAGCAGGAAATCTGTTCCTCTCGTACATTCAGGTGCTCGTTCAGTCCCTTACTATTTTAAGACTGGACCTACTGCAACTCACTCCTGACGGGTCTGTCTCTGTTCACCATTCGTCTTCTGCAGCTGAACCTGAATGCAGCTGCACAGCCTTTTTTTAACTTTCTCAAGTTCTCCCACACTACCTGACTTCTCCGCTGGCTTCCTGTAGCTGATGCTCGTCTACAAAGCTAAAAACCAGCACCCACCTAACTCTCATCTCTAATCTCACCCCATCACATTCCCCCCTCCAGCAATGCTCGACTGGTCCCACCATCTCTCAAGAATCAAGGAAGAAATGCGTCTAGGCTGTTTTCTGTCCTGTCTCTTAGGTGATGGAACAACCTTCCTCTAGATAGCCATACAGCTGAGTCAATGGCAACCTTTAAGCTGCGATCAAAGACCCGTTTCATAGGTATTTGAGTTTCTGATTTCAACACATCAACTAAAGAAAAAAAGGATCACCTGCTGCCTAATAAATCTCACTTACTTTCAGCCACCATTGTAACAAAATACTGAAAATGTAGCTACTATGAAGAACTAAAGTGTTCATTAGGAATGCTCCCGGGCTGCAGTGGTCAGGACAGTAATACAAGTGATACAAGGAAGGATTATAAGTGGCCAAGGTGGTAAAGGTGGTAAAATGTACAGGTAGTGATAAACCTATAGGTGGTGCACTCTAACCTATTTACACTAAACACACTAAAGGGTGAGAGGAGGCACCAAAAGGTCACATTTTGTTAAATCTGTTTAACAACCAGATTTAATTTCTCAAAGTCTGAAAATGCAACAAAAAAAAGACAAAAAAACAAGAACTGAGTCAAACAAATGAGCATGTATTCTGAGCATTAATTATTAGCAAAGGGTTAAAAGCAAGCAAATATTCTGGAAAGACTGCTGTGACATTCGGTGACGTATTTCCAAGAGACTTCTGAGAGATTAACTGATGCCGTGTTGATGTTTAAAACAAGGCTTTAAGAACAAGAAACTTAAAACTGAGAACATCAAAAGTGAACATGAAAATATGGAGCTTGAAAAGGGATTCAAATGTTTATTATCAAGGATGACAGATTATTTTGACACAGTAAGAATTTATTTATACTGATCAAATTTATTTGTAAAAGATCTACTTAAATCAATAGGTCAGTACTATTACACAGGTTAGTAAGTGTCAAATTAATACCCAATAATAATCTCTCTATACATCTTGTAAATGAATATTTAATGTGTAATTATACACATTTCAATCAGTTTTGAATATGTCGCAGGACTTCACCAAAATGCCCTGCACAGGGAGC
Source organism: Clarias gariepinus (assembly GCF_024256425.1). Lineage (NCBI taxonomy): Eukaryota > Metazoa > Chordata > Actinopteri > Siluriformes > Clariidae > Clarias > Clarias gariepinus. The sequence goes on from NC_071102.1 coordinate 31,069,438, forward strand.
ATTGCTTTAAAGCTCACTGTGGAACAGAACAATATTTCTGTGAAGCTCTGTAAAGATCCCACTCCTGTTCGGGTCCTTTCCATGCCTTCAGCTCCCTCTAGAGGTAAAACAGTAGATTGCTTCAGTAGAAGAACTTTTCTCCTCTCGCACACTTCCACAGTCATGAGCAGCGCAGCTTTGATGAAGCAATCCTACAACTTCCATCACAGCGCTGTATTGTGGTCCGTTTCCTTTTCTAGAACAGCATATAAACTGTTCTAAGACTTGATGGTTTCTATAGCAACAACCCGCACAGAGATGTCTATAGCAGATGCTCCACTTTAACAGACTCGTACATCGAGAGAAGAATAAACAAACATTTCTTCTTTTTAATCATTACCAAGTCACTCCAGTGTAAGATATAGGATACAATACTGTATCCGAGTCACGCTATTCTGGGAAAATTATTAATCTTGTACGTATCCTGTATGAATGTATTTATGGACTTCATCCGATCATATAAACGATTTTTGAAATGATGACGTGAAAAATAAGATTACTTTATTGTAAAACCTGACACTCACAAAATGCTCCACTTTTCGTTATGTGTCTGAATACATGCACACTATGGGGGGGGGGGATCACCAAGGACAAACCGATAAGATGATATCACAATACCTCTGTGCTGATTTAATTCATATTGTGATTTTTTAAATATCACAACTTTATAAATATTCGATATTAATCTTTTTTCAGATTTTGTTAGAATTCTAAACGCACTTAGCAAATACTTTGCTCCTACCACACAAAGCGCTGTGCTGAGTGCATGAACTAGACTGCACCACTTGCAGGATTAAAGAGGAACTGCAATATTTTCCCACTACAAAAGCAAACGAATCAATTTAAAAAACTTACTTTAAAAGAATTGGATTTTAGACACAAATTGCAATATATCACCAAAACAACGATCAGAAAATAAATAAATAATTTTTTAATTAACGCCAGCATTGTCTGTATTTTTATAAAAATTACAAACCCTAAACACCTGATCAGATCTCAATTATACAAAATCTTTTAAAACTATAAAAATTTTAAAAGCATCAGCAATCTTATATTTTGTGACATTGTATAAATCTTAATCCCTGTGATGTGCTATTTTTGTCGTATCATGCGTTATTAATATAATATAATATTGCATGTCTAAACTGAGGCGCTATTTTAAACACCACTCTCTTTGTTCATGTTTCAATGCTGAGCACGCAGGTCAGAGTAATCATAATGGTGTGTGTGTTTGTGAGCAATCAGTATCCAGCTGTCCTTGCATGGGCAGCGGCTCACGTTGCAGGAAGCCCGAGCCTCACATACAGAGTGAACATCCTCATTTAAAGCACGACAACGAGAAATATCAGACCGCATACACACACGCGGAGGAAGTGGAGGACGCCGAAGAGGACGAGTCACGCGTCTAAATGCAGCTTTAACTCTGCTAGCATGTCTGGCAGGTCGCTCAGGTTTCTGTCACTTGGGCTGCCGGTGGGTTCAGAGGCGACGCTGCGACAGAAATAGACTTCGGTTCTTTCAGACAAAAGCCTTGTGGGATCATGTGGTCATTCTAAAGCCAGTCCGGCCTTAAACAGCAAAAACACAGCAGCCCTAAACACCACACAAGTAAACACCGCAGCTCTAAAGAATGGCCCTGAAGTCAAACATCACATACAGGACAGGGCGCTGAGAAGAGGTGCCAGACGGAGAAGCGTCCTGGCTGCCGGTCTTGCCTACAGCGCGGGCAAGCGAGCCGCCAACACACCATCAGGAGGACCAGCTGCTCCCGCACATGCAATCCAAACACTGACTGCACTTATACTCTGCTGCTTTAAACACACAGCTTTGTCTTTACACACGTGCACTCGTAAGAACACGTTCGGGGGGAAAACACGTGAAGACGCAGGGCACTGCTGCTCACCTCCAAAAACGCAATTCAAAAATACAGCCAAAATAACTGGGCTTCACTTTCAGCAAAAATATTACTGCAATATGATGATCACATGAGCTTATTACATCATCCATCCATCCAACCAGTAACTCGGTCACTTGTATCCATCTATTTATCTGAACCCATCCATACATCCAGTAACTTATAGGCATATAAATCTACTTGTCCATCCAATCACTCAATCTCATGTCGCCTATTCATTAACTATCCATTTACTTACATAGATCTATCCTTTTATCAGTCCATTCGAATGCATCCATCCAATCACATAGAATCATCCATCCATTCATCCACCTGTCCATCCAGTCACTTTTATTAATTCAGTCCTTTACATCCATCCACTTTAATTCTTCCATCCAGTCACTTAGATCCTTCTAACATTTCATTTATCCATTTGAATTCAATTCAATTCAATTTTACTTGTATAGGGCTTTTAACAATTGGCATTGTCCCAAAGCAGCTTTACACAGTAAAAAGAATTATTTAAGTTTGTATGGAATTTGAATCAAAATGGTCACACAATCCCTGGTGAGCAAGCCGAGGGCGACAGTGGCAAGGAAAAAATCCCTGAGATGGCAATAGGAAGAAACCTTGAGAGTAGGAAGAAACCTTGAGAATTCATCCATGCACTCAGTCAGCTTCATTGAATCAGTCAATTACATTCATCCGTCCATTCATTCACCATCCAGTCTCTTACATTTATTCATCCAGTCACTTAAATCCATCTATATTTCCATACATCCAATTAACTACATTTCTACAATTTCATCCATCAATCTGTTTATCGAGCCAGCCACTGACATCAATCCAACGCATCTTGTGACTTTTATATCTATTCACTTATTCAGTCACTTGCATCCACCCATCCTTCCACCTACTGTATCACAGTTGATAGTTTTCCTCCTCTAGTCATACTCCCCATTCAGAGGGGATTATTAGTGTGCATCACACACACACACAAAAAAAAAACAGCTCAGTTCATCTCATGGCCCTGATCTAATGCCCCTGTGGTAGAATTTGACACCCTTGAATAATGCAAATGCATGAAATCACCTTCTCTCTTACTTCTCAGCACTCAGGGGAAACAGAATACTGCAAGGTCACAGTAAACTTATTTACCTGTTTATTCATTTATTTTGATTTGTAATAATGTTCAGCTTAATCTTTATAAAATTACACATATCACTCACAATGATCATTTTTAAAGGTGAAACCATCATTCTGCAGAAGGTAATCCTAAATCACTTTATATTTAGATTTAAATGAAGTGATGGAAATTAAAGCTGAATTAAACACAACTCGCGAGCACTGCTTGATATAAATGAAATCTAAACTTAGACATCTGCGTGTAAAGTCACATATCAGGTAAATACACACAGACACGTGAATAAGATACGACCGAGTCCTACATCACCCGTGTCTAACAATAATCTTTATTAAAAATGATGTATATGATGTCTGTAGTCGCTAACTAGCTCTCTTTACCTCGCTAGCTAGAGGTATTTTTCCCAATTACATTCAGACAAATCCCGCCCCTAGGCGATGATAGGCCCGTACTCTTTTTCGACTCGTTATATTGGTTGGAAGTACCACGGATTAACCAATCACAATAACGCAAGCTATTTGTCTCCTAGTACGGGTGGAGAAAAAAACAATATGACTATAACTGCAGCTGGTTGAAGTAACGTTAGTTAGCGATAACCTACCTGGTCTCGGATTTTGAGGACCACCATGTTTCTGGCTTGTTGTTAGATTTCATACGGCTGTGTGAGGTCGTCTTCTTGGTGGATAGTTGAGTAATTACTCTGGTTTATTTCAGTTCCCCTGTGTTCCCTTTTTTTCGCTTCCCACACACGGTCTGTGGCTTCCACAACATTACCGCCACCATAACCGAGCAGTTAGGACGCGCGCGATTGGCTGGTTATTTGAGCGACGTAGTAGTAACGTCGTCGCTGATTGGTTTAGAAATGTATGAAGGGGATGAGGAATCTGCTTAAGAGTAGTAGTTTTCAGATGCACTTTATATACGTATTTTTAGGTATACTATAATTACTAACTGTTTATCACTTTTAGAAGTCACCAAATTAGTAAATAGTGTCCACTTGTGTGTAATTCAATTTAAATACAAAAAGCCCTCAGAGGTTTGTTCTTTGAAGCCCTCAGAGGTTTGTTAGAGAACATTAGTAAACAAACAGCATCATGAAGCCCAAGAAACACACCAGACGGGTCAGGGATAATGTTGTGGAGAAGTTTAAAGCAAGGTTAGGCTATTAAAAAAATATACATCCCAAGCTTTAAACATCTCACTGAACCCTGATCAATCCATCATCCAGAAATTACGGTATAACTGCAAACCTACCAAGACATGGCTGTCCACCTCGTGCGGGAGCATTAATCAGAGAAGCAGCCCACAGTCCCATGGTAACGAGGCCCTCTGTGTGAGCTGCAGAGATCCACAGCTTAGGTGGGAGAATCTGTCCACAGGACAACTATTAGTCGTGCACTCCAACAAGCTGGCCAAAGATTGGCAGGAAGAAAGCCATGGTTAAAAGAAATCCATAAGAAATCCCGTTTGCATGTGGGGGACACAGAAAATGTGGAAAAAGGTGCTCTGGTCAGAAAAGACCAAAATTTAACTTTTTGACCAAAATTTAATACACTATGTGTGGTGGGAAAATAACACTGTGCATGATGGTGGCAGCATCATGTTGTTTTCTCAGCAGGGACATGAAAGTTGGTCAGAGTTGATGGGAAGATGGATGGAGCCAAATGCAGAACAAACTTATAAGAAAATGTGTTAGGGTCTGCAAAAGACTTGGGACTGGGGTTAAGGTTCACCTTCCGGCAGGGCAACAACCCGAACATACAATGGAATGCTTTAGATTGAAGGATGTTTGTGTTAGAATGGCCCAGTCAAGGTCCAGACCTAAATCCAATTGAGAATCTGTGGCAAGACTTAAAAGATGCTGTTCACAGACGCTCTCCATCCAATTTGACTGAGCTTGAGCTATTTTGACACTGTGTGTTGGTCCATCACGTACAATCCCAGTAAAATACATTCATGTTTGTGCTTGTAACATGATAAAATGTGGAAAAGTTTTGCACTGTAAATGTATGTGTGTAATATGTGATGTGATTAATCTTATAACTCCCAGCTGTTCCCAGATGTTACCAAGACTAATGATAAACTGCTAGAAATGGGCTGTCTTTGGTGTAAAAACATAATTGCAATATGCAGGACTTTGCTGTGAGTAAGGAGTCTCCAGTGTCAGTGCTTTGTTAGATTCTTTGTATCATTTTATTAGACTGGTGGGACGGTGGCGTAGAGTTTAGCACTGTCGCCTTATACCTCCAGGGTCTGGGTTTGATTCCCGCCTTGGGTCTGAGTGCATAGAGTTTGCATGTTCTCCCTATACTTGGTGGGTTTCATCTGGGTACTCTGGTTTCCCCACACAGTCCAAAGACATGCTGGTTAGGCTAAGTTGTTTTACCCTATATTTCTTAAGTACTTATATAGTGTAATGTCAGTACAGTGCAGTGAAAATCAAGTGAATATTTCTAGAATATTCCAGAAAAATACTTCTTTACAACACTCAGGTGAAAGTTTCTTAAAGAGACATCCTCAGTCGTCGACCAAGAAAAAGTTATACCTTCAGATATAAAGTATACCATCAGATGGAAAATTTGGTGTTCTGGCATTCTTAGTTCCAGAATTGAAGCATCATCAGGAAAAATGTTCAATAATCTACAGTGCTCGTTATAGTGGGATGCTTATTGAGAGCTGAAGCCTAAACTTCAGTTTGAATGCAGAGGACTGCTAGCCAAGGCCGTCCGTTCTGCCCACACTGTCGACACTCTACTAAAACTTCGTTTTGTGATGTTAAAGCGTCATATAAAGCGTTAAAGAGTTCTATAGTCCTAATCATGCTCCATCGGATGTTCACCTGCTCCCCTAAAAGCAGCCCTATGAGGGTGAAGATTCACTACTGATGAAGGAGTAAAGACGTTTGTGTTGCTATTTAATGCCTTTTGTAAAAGATCAAAAATCTAGTGTTGTGCACCACCTTGTGGCCTGTTTTTATACCACATAACACTTGCCAGTAAACACTGATCAGCTATGACATTACTGTATGACCACGGTCAGGTAAACTAAACAACATTCATTACAATTTGTACACCAGTACACTGATGACAGGATTGTGGGCACTCAAGGCTCACTTTTGTGGGGTCTAAAGGCCAGGCTGTTTGGTTCGATCACATATTAAAGCCAATGCAGCACAAATCACTGAACGAAGTCAATGCTTGCAACATGCAATATATATATATATATATATATATATATATATGTGACAGATTATAATATATTATCCCTAGTCCTTAAAATTATTTTGTGGGAGTGTCTTCCAGCTCTAGGGTCCCCGGGATCCACCCTGAGGACTGGTCACTATGTGCTTATGGATTTTTACAAATCTATCTTTAAAAACTGTGTAGATTTTAAAGTGTTTAGTTTCTCATTTAAAAACCCAGGAATTGCAAACCTTTGTATCTTCTTACCTTATGATCAAAACTAGACTCCACTCCGTTTCACCACCCTGAGCAGTAGAAACACAAAAACAGCAATAAAAAAAAGAAATGACACCATATACTGCACAGTGAGTTAGTCAAAGTTTTATTAGTGTTATACTGAGTTCTGCTGCTCAAAAGGAGTATCTTAGAAGCAGGATGCAAACCATTTTAGAGTCTTTTCTATTAGTCAACTGACCATAACATTCAGCTTCTTTTTTTTGTTTGTTTGTTAAAGAAAAATAAGAAAATATAATTGACAGTACATTTAGGCACACTGTTGACACATACTGTACACTGATATGTACAAGGTAATAATTAAAGATTCATATATACGGGGATTTAACAAACACAAAAGAAACGAGAGAAACGAGCGGTTCTGCATCGCGGAGAACATTTTACTTGGGTTCTGGGTAAAAGCGGAGTGTGCAAACTCAATAAAAACAACGCCGCGTAGCATCGGTTTAACCAAAATGTATAATAAATGATGAGTTTTTACAGTAATCAGAGATGATAAAAATAAAAAATGCTTGGTGATTGGTGCGTGGGTGAAAAAAAATATATATCCAGAAACCCTCATCTGTACGATTTAAGTGCTAATTATTTCAAAACATTAAGATGAACCTCTAGTCAGGTTCACTGTGCTAATTGTTACGTTGTTATGTGACTGCGGGTTAGAAAGCCACACTTCCTAGTCTAGAGGAGAAACCTGATTTTTTACTCTGACGATTGAGATCTGGTAGACAGTACGAAATTTAGCAGATTTGACCCAATAACCCAAAAGAAACAACTCGTAATCAGTACAGACTTCCGCTGGTTTCATACGACACTTCGTCTCCTGGAGTGAGTAAGCCATGCACGGACACACAAATTCCATCGTCAAAGGAAGCACTACGGTCACCGAGAGACGAAAGACAACAAACGCAGACTTATAAAACAAGTCTTTAACATAAGCCGAGTCATTTACAACGACGGAATGTATTCTGATGTATTCTGATTTTTTTTTTTTAAAGATTATTTCATTATCTTAAATCTGAAAAGGTTTTATACCACTATTAGAATACATGCAACAAACAAACAAAAAAATATTGCACAAAATATTAAAGACGTATTCTCGAAATAAAAGTGTGATTAGGTCCGAATATCTTTAATGTGTCTCTGAAAACGTGTGGATGTGTTTAAGGTAAGCTACATCTACACACGCGCACACACACACGTCTCTTTTGGTTGTAGAGAATTAAGGCTGAGTTCCTAACTGGCACTGGCACACACTTCTGACTTTAAATGAATGCTACACGAGTCTACTAGTGTTGAAAACATGTACACATCCCCACGGAAGTGCAGTGTGTTAACCGTGGAACGAATACGGAAGATGAGTACAGACAGGTTTGCTAGAGACGAATACATTGTTTAACGTGTAAAAGTCCCGCAGGGTGCAAAAACTTGTGCACACGCGTCCTAACAGAGTCTTCTCTGAAATGTACTCACAGAAGGTCATCTGACAGTATGATAATTGAACACTCTTTAATCAGAAGGCCTGTTTGTCAGCGCTGCACGTGTGTATATTTGGTTAATAAATCGCTCATGTGGTTCGGATATGATTTCACTCGGTTTAAAACGTGATGTGTGGTGCGATTAAAACCCGCCTCCCAGCCCTAAAAACAATCTTTACCACATGTATACTCGTGATTAAAAAAACAAAAAAAACAAAGCGGCTCACTGCGAACCTATGTCAGTTGTCCCTCCTTCCATTTGTCCTCCAGATTATTTAAAATCATTAAGTCTTTCAGTCGACTTGTTTATCGACCTTTGCAAATTCAAACAAGTTTATCCAAAGGGAATCATCTGACATTGCAACTTCCTCCCAAAATAATAATAATGTTAATAATAATAATAATAATATAACAATAAAAAAGACAAAATGAGATAGAAATACTGAAATGCTGACGCTACGGGTCAGGCACTGCAGCATCTTAGTGGTGACGCTCCACAACGCTAAAATGAATCCTCTACGCTACAGCCGTGTGGATACAGTGCTTTTCTTAAGAACAGGATGGACTGAGAGGGCTGAGGTGTGTGATCCACAATGCGCACGTACACACAAACACACGCATATACACACACACCCCACAAACATAATGCATATCTTCATACCCATTCTCTGACTCACTCACACACACACTCACACACACACCCAGCCCTGCGTCTTGCTCCAGCCTCACCATGGGCCGGCCCCTCCTATTCTGTGAGCGGTTCTTCCTGCTGCCTGGGCTGCTGCGTCACCTTTTTTGTAAGGTGCGGACTTTTTGTGAAAAAGTGCGGATGCGCGGTGAGCGCGAGTGCAGCTTGATGAACAGCTCGGGGAACTTGTACTGAGGGAACATAGTTTCTAGGAACCCCTCCAGGAAGACGTAGACCAGGCGGCGGTTTAGCTGCTGATGCTGGAACATTTCGAAAACCCGGAGGATGCCCTTGCGTGTAGTTTCTGCCCCAATGATGTGCTTTAGCTCGTCTGGGGAGGATGGAAACAAGCAAACAAAAAACATATACATAAGGAACAAGTGGACTCGAGTACGGTCAGTTTTCGCACTAGGCCTGACATTTGGAGACAATGTCAAGAGAAACCCTCTCATGTGCCTTCCTTCTGTATCAGCTATGGCTGTGTACGTCAGCGGATGAGGACTTTGGGGTTAATATACAATGTGCCTGTATTATTCTGTGTCAAAAACAAGTCATAGGTGTTGCCATATGAATGTGGACCATCAGAAAAGTTATACGTTTCACCTCTGAACTCTTTAAAGGTTGACTTGAAGACAGTGCCAAAGCACTCTACCTATGTGTTTGTCACAATTTGATTCTCACCTGGGGCCTCATGTATCAACGCTGCGTACGCACAAAAACTTTGCTTAAGCCAGTTTTCACGCTCACGGTCGGATTTACTAACAGTAAAATTAACATGAGAATGTGCGTTCTTCCACGCCAACTTCATGTCTGGCGTACGTGTGTTTCTTGTGTGTTTGTTTTATTTCCGTTGGCGACTCCTAGAGGCAATTATGTTAAATTGCACACTACAAAGTATCGCACCAACACATAAAAAACATTGCTATTAATTTATAATTGATAAAATGGGTTAATTGACAATATTTTTCTACCAATTATTTGATTTAGAACATATAAAAGCATTTGCAAATGAATACAACCCTTAGTCTATGGCAATGGCAGTGTTGGCCTTATTAAGGACATTGTCAATGGCCGAATCCGAAGGCGTTTTTAGGGATCACAGTGATTTTCTGATGACTGGCTTATTAGCCGTTTCAGATTTCCAAGAGCTGTCCTCTTGGAGCTCTGTGCTGAGTTGGGTCCAAATTTGGAAAGAGAGACAGCGAGGAGCCACACAATACCCGTTCCCTTACAGGTGCTGACAACGCTTGGTTTCCTGGCAACTGGTTCTTTCCAAAGGGAACTGGCAGACCGCTCGGGGTTAAGCCAGTCATCTTTGAGCCGTGCAATGCCAGCTGTATGGGACGGGATCATCTGCATGTCTAGCAGGTATATAAGGTTTCCATACCATGCAGTTGACCAGCCAAACATTAAAGCGCAATTTGCAGCGATCGCTGGTTTTCCTAATGTAATCGGAGCGATTTTTCGTTTGGTTTTGCCAAAGTGGAGTCATTAACATATTTATACGGGGGAGGAGGCAGGGAGGGATTTTGCGCTCGTGCATGTGCGCTCAATTACACGTTAATTTGGATGTACAAAGAGAATATGCGTGGGATTTTTTTACTGCGTACGCACATTTACAGCTTTGTCCGTACGCAATGTTTTAGTATGAATTCAACGCAAGTCTTTGTACATGAGGCCCCTGGTCTGTCCTTGTGCTTGATGGGTTTCCATCTGGCACCCCATTCAGGGTGTATCCCGCCTTGAGCCCAAAGTCAAGGGAATGAAAATGACTGAAAATTTGGTTTAATTGATGCTGTTTGATTTAATTAAACTTGGGCAGAAAGACAGAGGCAGGAAGTTTAAGCAAATATTTTGCAAGTGTCAACATCATGTTAAACGCAGGTCAATTCTACTCAATTCCATATGAATGACCTTAGATCAATAGATCTTGTTTAGGATTAAAACATAGGCACTTTATCCGGGTCGGGATGTGGTCTTGATTTGACTTGAATCTACAGCACATCCCAGGAACGCAGGGTCTGAGGTAAGAATACACAATGGATGGCTCCAGTCCTTAACAGGCCACTCTGAACACACTCGTACCATCATTTTATATCTAAGCGCACTTTAAGCACAGCTAGTTTACTTCATCTGCATGTTTTTGCCTAGACTGACTGGATGGGATGTGTATTATACACTGGTGTGTGTGTGCAGACCTGGCATGATGCCCAGTAGGTTAGTCTTTGCTGCTACTCTTGTTCTCATGCGGATGTTCTTGTCTCTGCGTAGTGGCGTCTCTGCTAGGATTCCGTTCGGCCAATAGGAATCTCTGTAATGACACGGAATCAGTGTCAGAACAGGAACAATGCTCTTTAAAAAAAGACACAGGTATATATCTCAAACAGAGCACTTCACCTAAACCTCTTGACGTAGTCAGCTACTTGTTCTGGAGATGTCATGAAGTCTACATGATCCACGATTTTCCTAAAATAACAAAAAGATAAAAACAGAAATGGGGAAGCTAGTGGAATAAACTGAATATAATAAAATGAAACTGTTGCCCCATAAGCTATGGTGGGTGTGTACACCTGGAACATACCTGTTGATGGTGTCTCCATATGTGGCTCTTATGAGCTGTTGCAGAAGGTTCTTGATGTTCCTGCGGAGCCACTGGTTCCTCTCCTTCAAGTCAAACACCTCGTCCATCAGCAGCAGCATCACACGCAGTGGGATGTTATCGTCCACCTTCAGAGACGTACATTAAAAATCACAATGTTCATTGATCAAGAGCACAAACTATATATACTGTTAAATGTACTTGTCCTGTTACAACAGCTACAAACGAATTTAATTAATTAAACTCAACACATTTTGAACTTGCACTATACAGCTAAAAGTTTGTGTACAGCTGAACATCACACCTATATGTAGATCTTCCCCAAACTGTAAAGCCCCCCCGCTTTTAGGATTGACCACAAGTTCTCAAAGGGAAAAGTTCTCTTAAGGTCTGGGACGTTTTCTGACCAAACAACCCAATATTTTTATGTTTTGTTCCCCGAGCCACTTCCCTGGATATCACTTTTGCCTCATGGCAAGGTGCTCCATTATACTGGAAAGGTCTTTGTTGGTCAGCAACTGTTCCTGGATCAATCACAGGACTGGTGGTAGCGTTAGATTTTTTCTTCTTTGCTGCACTTTTTAAAATGTACCAAGGTGAGTTCTACCATCAGTCCTGTGTCATGCCAAAAGTAACCATCCTTAGACCATTCATGTGTGGAGTTTGGTGATGAAAATTGCCTTTTCCAAGCCACTGTTGCCTAAGGGCAAGGTGCTTCATCATGCTGAAAAAGGCATCGTCACCAACCTGTTCTTGGATGGTCAGGAGAGGTTGCTCACTGAGGATGGTTTTGTAACATGGGCGTGCTCTTGGGCAAAATTGCAATTGAGCCCACTCTTGGCTGAGAAGCAAGAACACACATGAATAGTCTTAGAATGCTTTACTGGTGACACTGGACTGATGGTAGCGCTCACCTTCAAGGAGGGCAGCAAAAAAGCTACTGTACTTCTCTCCAGGAAGAACATCAGGAATAGACTGATATTATGCAAAAGGTACAGGGAATGGACTGCAGAGTACTGGGGTAAAGTAATTTTCTCTGATGAATCCCCTTTTCGATTGTTTGGGCGCTCTAAAAAAAAAAAAAAAAAAACCTTGTCCGGAGAAGAAAAGATGAGCGGTACGATCAGTACTGTGTTTGAGTCGAGAACAGTTTGGTGATGAACAATGCCTTTTCTGGCATGATGGAGCACCTTGCCCTAAGGAAAAAGTGATTAATGTCTAAGGAAGTTTCCAAGTCACTTAATCACATTGAGAACTTGTGGTCAATCCTCATGAGGCGGGCGTACAAACAAAAACAACACAAATTCTTCAAGCATTGATTATATAAAATAGTGCTGCCATCAGTCAGGATGTGTCCCAGAAGTTTATTGACAGCAAAGGCTGTAATGCAGTAAAACACTTCTAGATGTGTTACTATAAAAAAAATAAACAAAGCTGATATGAAATAATATGAAGAAAGGTGATCATTTTTCACGAACACCCCTTCCTGATGAGTTTTGATTTGATTCTACAGTAATTTGACAATGATTAAAACATTAATCCAATAAAAGACACATATTTTATCGTTTTTACACTTATCGCTGTGAAACAACCACAAGAGTAGAGAGTTATTTGACCATTTAAACTGTTAATATATTAAAAAGTAATAAAAAATTAAATTTCCCAAACCATAAAAGGCCTGAACAGTACAGTGGTGAAACATACTATTTTACAGAAATGTACCCTGTAAGTCAGACAAAAGGCAAAGTCTGGGTATACAGGCACAACATATTTGCCACAGGTAACATTTCGGATAACTGAATGAAAAAAACAAACAAACAAAAAACTCTTTTTACTAGACAATCACTCTGCTCTACGGTTTCTTTGCACACTACAGTACATAACTCAATCTTAGTGGGCACTCACATTGTCATCCAGCTGAGCGGACACTCGGCAGTGCTCAGGGTCGATGTCGGACTTTGGAATTAAAGGTGGTACCTAAAAGCAAAAACAAAAGATTAACACCTTAAATACTGGCCGAAAAGAAATGTTAATGTCCGACCCTTGATTAGGCCTTTTAAATGTGCAGACTAACAGAACACAGTTATGAAAGTAAAAACTCTTATTATTTCTCTATATAATCCTCTGCTAAACTAATACACCTCTACTATCTCAGTGTTCCACTAGTGCTTGGATCCCACAAGGTAGAAAGTTTTCTCAGTACGCCGGAGTCATGATCCGACTGCCGACACTGGCCTCCCAGAAACTCCTTTAAAAATAGCCCAAACATGTAGAAATGGCTTGGAGCGAGATCAAGACTGTGTGGAGGATGTGACAATAACTCCCAGCTGAGTTCCTGTGACGTGCAAGTGGTGCGGTATATAGGCGTGCACTGTTTTGCAAAAACACAACTTTTGGTGTTCAAAACCTTTTTTTCCTAAGAGCGTTCCACTTGCTACATGTTTACAACAATGACTGCAGTAGGCTCTGAGCCACCTCGGCTGGGGTTGTCATTTATGGACGTACAACCTGCTTTTAAAGTTTTTACTATAATTTTTCACCGTACTGTACTTGAAGTCTTCAGTAAATGTCAATCGGTTTTACGGCTTCATTCTTTTCTGGTTTGACTTGAACGCCCCTCATCTATAGCAGTCATCTCCCAGAATGATGCACCTGCCTTGAATATGGACTGCTTGATGTCCTGGCCCAGTCTCTCGGACATGCGCCCCATGTTGTCCGACACTTTGGTCATCCCTTCAGCGAGGCTGTCAGGAAGTGACTTCACAGCATTTGACATGTTCCTCATGGAACTACGCAGAGGGTTCACAAACGTGTCCATCTACACACACACACACACACACACACACATATATACACATATACACAAACACAGACAGTAATCACTGTAAACAGCAGAGGAGCAGTATTGGGGTGGAAGTAGCAAATAAGTGGCATGCCCTTACCTTTCGTGCAAAGTCGCCCTTGCCTTTGTTGTACGCCTTGTTCTCCAGGAAGTCATGGACGTAAGGTATCAGCATGGGACAGGCTTTCACCATCTCTGGATTCAGAAGCAGCTAGAACACCAAGAATACGTATTCCTACAAACATCTTATGAGGAAGACAGAGTAACTGTAGGTCTTTAACACGCAAATAGGTCTCCTACCTGCAAATAAGCGTTCAGGTCTTTTTTTCTTCTCTCCAGGAAGTCCCTGTCCATGTTGTTAAATGTTTTCTTCCCAGGAAGTTTTAATATCGAGTTGAGGTTCTCAAACTAGAGTTCATTCCCAATGAGCAGACAAAGACAATAGACGGTAGAACAATACAGTTTGTAGTAGATCAACATATAAAGTTTTATAATAGTCCCATATTAAAAGGCAGTGTTTAAATTTTCAGCCTCTCCATTTACTTGAATAGTGAACTTAAACCTACTCTAGAGTAGTAATTCACATGCATAAGACCAGAGGATCATAGAGTGTGTGTCATCCTGGTGAATCAGCAGAGACAGGTTTTGTAGTTTTACCTGTTCGGTGATGCGCATGTGGAAGTCGTGGAAGTCGCTGTAGCGGCGGTAGGTCTTCCAGCTGTCTTCGCTACCGTCTGGGTTCTTACGGAGGACGGTGATGGCATACAGCGCGTAGGTCTTCCCGTGGTCATTACACACGCCTAGCACGGGAACGTGGGTTAGAAAAGCATCGGCTACTAAACATGAACCAGGGGTCAGAGCATAAGTGCCAGAAACCAGGATACAGAGTGAGTGGCAGATGGGAAGTGAGCAAGGAGGCGACAGACATCGACATGGTCCAAACCGAGGCATAGGAGATGGTGTAAACAGTGAGCAGCAAACAGTGGCAGGACAGGGGGAAAAAAATCAAAAGGAAGAACAGAAGAAAAGATAAAGGTGATGGAATGACAAAGCCATGAAAAAAAATATCACAAATAAAAAAGAAAAGAAAAGCTACTGTAACAGCCAGTGACTTGATGATAAAGACAGTACAGTACATGAAAAGACTGCATAGTGGCTTAGAAAGGGAGAAAAGGTGAAGGAAGAAAGTGAGCTTTCTGCTTAAAAAAATAAATAAATACATGCAGGGCTAATTCTAAAGAAATGTTATTTATTCATCCAAAAATAATAAAGAAAAAAATTTTATCTGAATTTTGAAATAAGGTAATATACTTTACATTAACCTTCCTTTAGCTAACTGTAACAAACCACAAACTTGAAACTTAACCCAATATAACGCAACAGAGTACAGTGAAACTTTGGATTGC